>NC_058405.1:58958400-59038095 GCF_002201575.2 Neomonachus schauinslandi | reverse complement strand
TTTATTTATTTATTTATTTATTTATTTATTTATTTATTTATTTATTTATTTATTTATTTATTTAAGAGAGAGAGAGAACATGAGCTGAGAGAGGGGCAGAGGGGGAGGGTGAAGGAAAGAATCCCCAAGCAGATTCAGTGCTGACTGCAGAGCACAGAGCTGTGCATGGAGCTCAATCTCACAACCCTGAGATCATGACCTGAGCTGAAATCAAGAATCCAATGCTGAATGGACTGAACCACCCAGGGGCCCTAAGTGATCAGTATTTTAAAGACACTGTTGTGGCTGTGTGGAGAATGGGCTGAGGTAGGGATGGGCAGGAGAGAGTGCAAAACAAAGATCAGTGATGTTGATTAGCAAGTGTCTGAGGGAGATCCATGACTTTACTGCAGGGGGTTGGTGACAGAGAGAAGGGGAAGATAGAGGGGCACCTGGGTGGCTCAGTCATTAAGCGTCTGCCTTCGGCTCAGGTCGTGATCCCGGGGTCCTGGGATCGAGCCCCGCATCGGGCTCCCTGCTCCGAGGGAAGCCTGTTTCTCCCTGTCCCACTCCCCCTGCTTGTATTCCCTCTCTCGCTGTGTCTCTGTCAAGTAAATAAATAAAATCTTTAAAAAAAACAAAAAAAGGGGAGGATAGAGGGTCTGCAGGGTGACGCTGATAGGCTGGATGCTGGGCTGGGAGGTTGATAAGGAGGTGATGATGGATGAATGGTGGGCAGTTCATTGAGGTGAGGAGTGAACAGGTTTGGATGGAGTCTGTGTATATGTGTGCAGGGGCTGGAACTGTGTTCATTGGCCAGTTTAATATGAGATGCTATTAGATACTCATGTAGATATGTCAGGTTGGTTTTAATGGCTGGAGGTATAGAGTTCCTGGCATAAGTAGGAATTGAAGCCATGGGAACTGGAAGAGGTCACACAGAAAAGATGTTCAGATGGAGGAAGGAGCCCAGGAGAGCCTTCGGGACTGTACACTTTAGAGATTTAGCAGAGAAGGAAAAACAGCCAAGGTGCTTGGGAGGAAGCAGCCAGAAAGGTAAGAGACATAGTAGCAGAGTGTGTGTAGGAAGTCAAAGGAAGAAAGTGCTTCCGGATGCAGGGCACGGACAACTGTGATGAATACTGCTGAGAGGTCAGCTAAAGACAGAAGTGACATTGTAATTGACCAGGTTTTAATAATTTTACAAAGGAGGATTTAAGATGACATGATCAGTTGCTCTTGGATATATGCTGAAGGAAATAATCTAGTACAAGCGGGGATACTGATGTTAAAGGGAAATGCAAGAGCCTAATCCTTAAGGAGGGGTAGGTGATGACTCCAAAGTCTAAGTGGAGGGTTGACTTTGACAAGAGGGAGGTCCCAGAGTCTGGGGACAGAGATGGATGGGCAGTGGTTTGAACAGTAGGAGTTCCTGGCTAATGGCTTCCATTTCTCAATAAGAATCAGACAAAGATAGGTGTACCACCAAGATGAACCCTAATGTAAACTGCGGACTTCGGGTGTTTTCATGATGTGTCAGTGTAGGTTCATCAGTTGTAACAATGACCACTCTGGTGGGGGATGTTGATAAAAAGAAGGTTGTGTATGTGTGGGGGTGGGAAGTATATGGGAAATCTTTGTACTTTCCCCGTAAGTGTTCTATGAACCTAAAACTGCTCTAAAAAAATAAAGTCTATAAAAAAAAAATAAGGCATAGTCATCAACTTGGGGATGAGCAGCTGGGGTGGGAGAGGTTTTAAAAAGAGATGAGAGGATATGAAACAGTAAAGGTAGAGGGTGGAGGTTGATGTGTTGAGGTTCCTTTTGAGGTTTGTGGCCATGAATCTAAGATCAGTCAACACATCTGTGGGTTTTTGTCCAGTTGTTCAACTGTTCAAGTGCCAGTACTGCTCAGCAGATGCAGACAACAGACAGGTGCATTTCACGGGCGGGGGTGGGGGTGGTTTGCTAGGTGAGTAAGGAAATGTGCACGTGGGTGGTGGGGAGAGGGAGTCCAGGCTGTTTGCAGGACAGTGCCTATGAGATGGGGCCACTGACTGTAGAGGGATCATGGAAGGACTGCTGGGGCTGGGTAGGCTGGGAGGGAGACAGATGCCTAAGAAGAACTAAGGTTCAACCTCTCTCCAGTGAGGGAAATGCCAGGTAACACTTGCTGTCAGACGCAAAAAGTAACAAGATTCATGACACTCATTTTTGTCAAGGGCTGGGAAAAATGTTCTTTCATCCACAGAAGTATAAAATGGTACAACCTTTCTGGCAGACAGTTTATTGGCATGTTTCAAAATTATTATTTTTAAAGATTTTATTTATTTGACAGTGAGAGAGGGTGCACAAGCAGGGGGAGCAGGGGAGGGAGAAGCAGGCTCCCTGCTGAGCAGGAAGCCCGATGTGGGGCTCGATCCCAGGACACTGGAATGATGACCTGAGGTGAAGGCAGATGCATAACTGACTAAGCCACCCAGGCGCCCCGCATGTTTCAAAATTATTAAAGGGAATTCTCTTTCACTCAGCCATTTCACTTCTAGGAATGTGCTTTACAGCAATGCTCAAACAAGTACACAGGGTATGTGTACAAAGATGTTTACGGTGACATTAGTTGTTATAGTGAAAAACCAGAGTCGACTCATTATCTAACAAAAAGGGAATAGTTTCATGCATTCTGGCTGATCCCATGGAATTCCATGAAGTCAGTAAAGAGGATGCCACAGTCATATGCTTATAGTTTTAGGAACATGCCATGTCTTTCTTGCCTTCCCAACTTTGGCACATCCTGTTCCCTTTCCCTGGAATTCCTCCTTCCCCATCTTCGTTACCCTCACTCCTCCCCAACTAGGAAGTCTTCTGGGCCCCACCTGCACTAAGGTGCTTGATTGCTTGAGTGACCTGTGCTGACCCTTCTCAAAGCACATCAGGCTGTGCAGAAACTGCCCTCATATATGTGTATGCCTTGTAAAGACTAAATAAATGTTTGTTCCAGATCATAAACCTTACTGTGGTGGTGGGCATTAGGTGCTCACACCTGCTGTACTGCAAGCCTTGAAGGGCCTTTCCTAGAGGAAGTCTACTGTAACCAAACCAATAAGGTATCTATTGTCTTCCCAGGGGGAGCTGACCCAGGTACAAGGGGGTTGATCCTGATTAGTTATGGCCACCTTTAGCAACTAGAGCAGGAAGATGGGTGTGGCCTAATTTAATTTTCAGAAGGGCTCTTATTCAATGCTTGGGGATGAATTCTTTCTTTTTTCCTTTTTTTAAAGATTTTATTTATTTAACAGAGTGAGAGAGCACAAGAGTGGGGTGAGGGGCAGAGGGAGAAGCAGACCCCCCACTGAGCAAGGAGCCCGATGCAGGGCTCGATCCCAGGACCCTGGGATCACGACCTGAGCCAAAGGCAGACGCTTAACCCACTGAGCCACCCAAGCGCCCGGGATGAACTTTTTCTTTTACCAGATAGGGATAAGAAAGACTGACACTTCAGTTGTTGTCTGTGACCACCCTATGACCACAAGAGGACCAACTGATGTTGCGGACAGGATGACAGAAAGGATGATGGGCTCTTGATGATGGCCACTAAATCAACCAACTCTGAAGCCAGTTTTCCCTCTGGCTAAGTGAGAAAATGAGCATCCTTTTTGTTAAAGCCAGTTTGAGTTGAGGGTTCCTTCTACTTACAGCCAAAAGCAATCTAACTCATATCTACTTTGCTGATGAAGCATGTTGTAGTTTGTTTTAAAATATTAAATGTTCAGTTGAATTTAAGTTTCCAAAACAGGTCCTATGTCTTTCAGCTCTCCAAGATGTGTCTCTATCCCTGGTTTACCAATCAGGTAGACTTTCTCTTGGAAACATCCCCTTCAAGATCTGTTCATCTTTTATGAGTAATAAAATCATTTATACTTACCAACTTCCGTCCTCTGTGGATTTCTTTCTTTACTGATTCCACATCAAAATTTCTGTCTTGATTACGTGGATCATGATCCTCACATTCCACAAGTGCTGAAGAATACAGCTTCAAATTGGGAAAAGAAAAAAATGCACAAAGTACCACTGAAAGCTGCAAATCAGAAAATGGTATCACAAAGTACTCACCAGGAGTGGAAGATAAATTGGGGGTATAACAGTGACCACCTTTTGGGGTATGTAAACAGATTACAAGCCACCCTGCTTTTCTTTGGAAGTGGCCCTGATCCCCAGGCATGTTTTATACTGCATAACCCTGGCCCCCAGTGGTTAACTGGACCTGGTTGGGGCCCTGACCCGAAACTGAGCCAACTGGATTCCCTATCCTGAGAGAGTGAAATAGACTCTGAGCCACATGGTAGAAAGCAAGCCAGTCTGCAAAGAGAGGAATATAGAAACGAGGGCTAGAGAGAACAAGATGGGTTCCTGATATTTTCCTAGCTACTGTTCTTAGACCTGCCCGCATGTCAGCCTTCAGAAACCATGAAATCCCCTGCAGTCTGATTAAAAACGCACTTTTATGTTTAGGTTGGCTCAAGTTTCCATGTGTTAACTGAATCCAATCTATCTCTGAATTGAAGATCAACATTACACAATGCAATCACAAAGCAACCTACAGATTCAATGCAATCTCTACCAAAATACCAATAGCATTCTTCACAGAACTAGAACAAATAAAGCTGAAATTTGTATGGAACCATAAAAGACCCCCAATAGCAAAAGCAATCTTTGAGAAAGAAGAACAAAACTGGAAGTAGCACAATCTCTGATTTAAAGATACACTACAAAGCTATAATAATCAAAACAATCTGGTACAGCATAAAAATAGATCAACGGAACAGAACAGAACCCCCTGAAATAAACCCATGATTTTATGGCCAACTAATCTTCAACAAAGGAGACAAGAATAAACAATGGGGAAAAGACAGTCTCTTCAATAAATGGTGCTGGGAAAACTGGACACACACATGCAAAAGGATGAAACTGGACCACTTTCTTATACCATATACAAAAATGAACTCAAAATGGATTAAAGACCTAAATGTGAGACCTGAAGCCATAAATTTCCAGAAGAAAACATAGGCAGTAATCTCTTAGATATCAGCCATAACAACATTTTTCTAGATCTGTCTCCTTAAGGGAAATAAAAGCAAAAATAAACTATTGGGACCACACCAAAATAAAAAGCTTTTGCACAGCAAAGGAAACCATCAACAAAATGAAAAGGCAACCTACTAAATGGGACAAGATATTTGCAAATGACATCTCTGATAAGGAGTTAATATCCCAAATAAAGAACTACGATTCAACAATAAAAAACCAAATGATCTGATTAAAAGTGGGCAGAAGACCGGAAATAACATTTTTCTAAAGAAGATGTACAGATGGCCAACAGACATGAAAAGATTCTCAATATCACTCAACATTAGGGAAAAGTAAATCAAAACCACAATGGGGGGCGCCTGGGTGGCTCAGTCATTAAGCGTCTGCCTTCGGCTCAGGTCATGACCCCAGTGTCCCGGGATGGAGCCCCACATCAGGCTCCCTGCTCAGCGGGAAGCCTGCTTCTCCCTCTCCCACTCCCCCGCTCGTGTTCCCTCTCTCGCTGTGTCTCTGTCAAATAAATAAATAAAACTTAAAATAAAAATAACCACAATGAGATATCACCTCACACTTGTGAGAATGGCTAGTGTCCAAAAGACAAGAAATAACAAGTGTTGGTGAGGATGTGGAGAAAAAGAAACTCTCGTGTACTGTTGGTGGGAATGTAAATCACGGAGCCACTATGGAAAACAGTATGAAGTTTCCTTAAACAACTAAAAATAGAAATACCATACGATCTAGTAATTCCACTACTGGGTATTTACCCAAAGAAAACGAAAACACCGATTCAAAAAGATATGCTCACCCCTATGTTTATTGCAGCATTATTTATAAGAGCCAAGATATGGAAGCAACCTAAGCATCCATTGGTAGATGAACGGATACAGAAGATGTGGTGTACAGACACACACACACACACACACACACACACACACAGGAATATTACTCAGTCATAAAAAAGAATGGTATCTTGCCATTTGCAACAACATGGATGGACCTGGAGGGTATCATGCTATGTGAAATGTCAGAGAAAGACAAATACCATATGATTTCACTTATATATGGAAACTAAAAATAAGTGAACAAACAAAAAAAGCAGAAACAGACCCATAAACAGAAAATAAACTGGTGGTTGTCAGAGAGGAGGGTGGGAGGGCATGGGCAAAAAGGGTGAAAGGAAATGGGGGGGGGTATAAGGCTTCCCGTCATGGAATGAGTAAGTCACAGGGATGAAAGGCACATCATAGGGAATATAGCCAATGGTACTGGAACAGCACTACATGGAGACAGACTGCGGTGAGCACAGCATGATGTATAGAGTAGAATTACTCAATATGTTTACACCTGAAACATGTAACATTGTGTGTCAACCACACTTCAACTTTTTTTATACTTCAGTTATTTTTTTAAGGTATTAGGAAAAGATAATGAAAAAAAAAAGACCCAGGAAATAGCTTAACCCAAAGTTTTACACCTCTACAGGAAAAAAATTATTGAACACTTCTGAAATTCATAAAAGAAGACATGAATCACTGAAGACAGACTCTGTTAATGGACAGAAATACTCATATCATTTTTTCCCAAATTTATCTATAAATTCAATAGAATTCCAGTTAAAATTCCAATAGGAATTTGTATAAAACCTTGTAAGCTGATCCCAAAATTCAAAGCACCGAAAAATAGCCATGGCTTATCATAAAATCATAGTAATTAAGACAATGTTGTACCAGCTCAGGGAGAGACAAAGTGACCAATGGAACAGAAGAGAGCCAGAAACAGATCTGTGCACAAATATTATATTGTTAGCACACTGGAAGAGTGAGGGTTCTAGAAGTAAGCAGCTTGGGTAAGAATCCTGGCTCAGGCACTTACAGCTGTGTGACCTTGGGCAAGTGTCTTAACTTCTCTGTACCTCAGTTGTTTCATCTTTAGTTTGGGCATAATAATGATACCTACCTTTTGGGGTTGTCGTAAGGATTAATAGTTTAATACAGCTTAAGCTCCCAGAACAATACCTTACACCTGGTGAATACTGAATAATAATTATAGTTATCATTATCACTACAAATCAATGAGAAAAGAACAGATTAGTCAATAAATAATGCTGGGAAAAGTGGTTAATCATGTAAAAAAAAAAAAAAAAAAGGAGATGCCTACTTTACAGAGTAGTCCAAATAAATTCTGGTTGGATTAAGAAACTAAATGAGAAAAGCCAAATTTTAAAATTTGGGGGAAAAAAGATAGAACCTTAGTAAAGGAAAAAACTTCTTAGGGGAAAAATCCTACAAATTATAAAGGAAAGTAACGATGAATTTAACTACATTATAAACCTCTGACAGGAAACACCACAAGTTAAAAGCCAACATATATAATAAAGCATAGAATCTATTTATATACATATATAAATACATGTAAGGAAAATCAATATCTTAAAGACAAAATGCAGTTGATGAACACAAGTCACAGAAGCGAGAAACAGAACTGTGCATAAGCCCAGCCAAATGAGGCACAATCGCACTAATAATCTAGGAATGCAAACAAGACACCGTTTCACATCCATCAGAGAGGAAAAAATTAAAATTTCATAATATCACATGTGGCAAGGAAAAAGAGGAACGAATTCTGAAACAATGTGAAAGTCAAACTTGGTGCAATCCTTTTGGAGAGCAATGTGGCACATACAGTGAGGTGCAAAACGCTCCCTCTGTGCCCAGCAATTTAGCTCTGTGCCCTACACCCGAGAAATCCTCCCATGAATTAGGAGACCTATACAAAGCTGTTCATGACAGCTGGTTAGTTACATGAAAAAAAGTGGAAAAACCTAAGAGTTCATTCACACGAGAATAGTTTAGTAGTGATGGTCACAAAATGGAATTCTATAACATTTAAAATTAAGGACTTAAGAGTTAAATTTATCACATGGATAAATCTCAATAGCCACAGAATTTGATTGAAATTCTACAAACTCCAAGAACATGTAAAACAATATCATATCTTGTTATAAGCACTTAAATACACACAGTGGGAACATAAAATCAAAAACACAAGATAATAAACACCAAATCCGTGAGGGCAATTATATCTCGAGGGATGGTGGGAGGGGAACAGAGAGAATTAGAGAGCCCTTAACTATCTGTGTTTTATTTCCTTTAAAAAAGAAAGTCAAAGTAAACCAAATATAGTATGATTCTACAAATCTGGATGCAATGTCTATGGGTATTGGTTATATTTGAAATATCTCAATATCTTCCAAGAAGCTTCTTGATCATAATTGTATTTGATCAGTTATAAAGCTAAAATGTAATCATAAGATCTGAAACAGTTTAAAAAGTTAGAAAAATATGCTCCCCAAGTCCCCACTTAGAAGCCCAAATCATGGCCAACTCGTCATTCTGTCTCCAAAGTACATTTACCTATTTTGGTATGTCCTTCCCTAAAAGGACTCATGTGTTTTCAAGTAACTTACCAAACAATTTTCATGAGCAGCTATATTCTCTGATTGTGCAAAGTATAGGACACTATACTCGATGTCTTTGGGGCAGAGTGCACATGTCCTTTTTTCCATCTTTTCTGCAACCTGAAAGACACCTATAAGTAACATCCCTTATGAGAAATGGAAAAGTGAAACTTCTTGGTCTCCGTAATTCCTCCACCAGTCTTAAAGTAGAAGGCAGGGCACTTGTTCATATGAGAGATTCTCAACTCCCAGAGAGGAAAAAAAAATTGGTACCCAAGTGGAAAAGCAACTTACTGTGTATTTCTTAAATGGTTTAATACAAGGAGGGACAAGAATTAATGAATTTATTTAAAATGTCTAAACATGAGGAGAACTTTATTCAAGAAACACAACCAGGGGGCACCTGGCTGGCTCAGTCACAAGAGCATGAGACTCTTGATCTGGGAGTCCTGAGTTTGAACCCCATGTTGGGTATAGAGATTACTTAAATAAATAAATATGCTTAAAAAAAAGGGAAAGAAACACAACCAGGAATTTAAATACAAATCTCTCAAAACACTGCCTTGGCAATACTAAGCTCTCAATAATTATTATTATTGTCAATACAAATCAACAAGAAAACAATGATGTGCTCAAGAAATAGTGCTCTGGTTAACTGTCTGTAAAAAAAGTTTTAGATCTCTGTCATACTATATTCAAAAATAAATTTTGAGTGAATTAAAGAAGTAAATGAGCAAGGTGCTTTAATTTAAATGCACTTTAATCTAGCATTATAAGTTAGGAGAGAAAGATACATAAAGGCAGGAAATCAATTTTCTTTTTTTTAAAAGAAATGTATAGAAGAAAGGAGAGGAACCTAAGAGAAGGAGAGCTAGGAAGAAAAGGAAAGAGAGGGAAAAAGAAGCCATCTGTTCCTACAACCTCACTGGGCATGTCAGTGAGGGGTAACCTTCTCTAACTTACTAGTTTGCTATTAATTTAGCCATAAGTATCCATTTAACAACTTGTTTGCCCTTTCCAATGCTTATCCTCTTATTGATCTGGTTTTCTGTAGAACACAATTCTGCTTTTAATCTTCAACTTTTAGTTTTGAAGCAAAGATTTATTTTACCATTTAATGGTGAGAGTTTTAAATTTAGATGAGTTTAACCACTTAAAGGGTTCCTAAAAGTTTTTTGTTATCCAAAAGTATAAGATCTCTTGGTGTCTCTGAAATTAGATCTGCACTTGGAGCAGAAGACTGCACTTTGGAGCAGCATTTATCTCACATTCAGAAATTAATTAATTTCTGATTCCTGGATTTGGGTCCTGCCTAGTAGGGATACAAATTTGTAGTCCCTCTGCTCCCCACCAACCACGAAAAAGGGAGAGACTGAGAGAAAAACCCTCAGATGAAATGAGACAGGCCAGCTGCTTCTTTTCATTCATTTCAAACCAGCACCAATTTGGGAACACCTCCTGTAGGACAGTAATTTTGCTGGGCACTCTAGACCAGTGCTGTCCAATGGAAACTGTAATGTGAGCCACAAATGTGAGCCACAGCTGAAAAATTTCTAGGGGCCTCATGAAAAAAAGCAAAAAGAAACAGGTGAAATTAATTTTAAGAACATGCTTTATTCAACCAAATATATCCACAATATGATACTTTCACCATTTAATCAACATAAAAATTAATTCATTCTTCAGTACGGAGTCTTTGAAACCCAGTGCACTTTGCACCTATAGTGTGTCTTAACTGAATAAACCACATTTTATTTTATTATGTTAGTCACCATACATTACATCATTAGTTTTTGATGTAGTGTTCCATGATTCATTGTTTGTGCATAACACCCAGTGCTCCATGCAGAACGTGCCCTCCTCAATAACCATCACCAGGCTAACCCATCCCCCCACCCCCCTCCCCTCTAGAACCCTCAGTTTGTTTCTCAGAGTCCATAGTCTCTCATGGTTCGTCTCCCCCTCTGATTTCCCCCCATTCGTTTTTCCCTTCTTTCTCCTAATGTCCTCCATGCTATTCCTTATGAAATAAACCACATTTTTAAGTGCTCCACAGCCATGTGTAGGGAGTGGCTATTGTAGGGAACAGCATAGCAGAGGATCTAAAGAAATAGGAGACAGAACTGTTGCCTACAAGAAGCTAACAAAATAACAGAATAAATACCATAAAGTAACATAACTGCTGGGTGGAAAATACCATACATGTTATGGATCCAGGGGAGGAAGCGCTCCCTGTGGGAGTGAGTGTTGTCAAGGACATGGGCCTTGAGCTGCTACAATCTGGAGACAGAGAGAAAGGGGAGGGTGGTTGGGAGGGACTGAAGACATAAGCAGCGATGTGGGAAAAGGCCAAGAGGTTTGACTAGGAGGCAGAAAACTAGCCAGGCTGAAGGGGAGAGTCTGTGCAGAGGGAGCTGGAAAAGAATTTGAGAAACAGATGGTGAAAGACTATCAGGAAGGATTTTGGAGCAGGGGAAAACATGATGAAAGAGTTGTTTTAATCAGCTAAACTTCAATAAAAAATGAAAAATAAAAACACAGCGTGGAGTAAAAAAGGATATTACAAAGCTGTCAAACAAAGAGATAATCAATGTGTATGCTTTTCTTGGTCTAAATAAATAATTCAAATTATGGGGGAAAGAAAAGAGTTGTTTCAAGTTTGATTTCAATACATGGAGAGAAATACAATGCTCCTGAGTAGGAAGACTGAACATTATAATACTGTCAGTTCTTCCCCAAACAAGTTTTAGGTTTAATATCATTTCAATTTAAATCCCAAGAAGGTTAAAGAACTTGAGGGGGGGGAGATTATTTGGAGGAATAAATGGGTATGGACTGTGAAGAAAACTTTGAAAAAAAAAATACCTGGGTATCTGCCTACCTGATTTAAAACCATATTATAAAGATAAAATAGGACAGAAGAGTAGATGACTACATCAAAAGAAAGGACAACAAAGTGCAGAGAGAAGTAGAACATAATCTATAATTATGAATTTAACATACCATAAGGTGGCATTTGCATTTCTTCTGTGGCACTAATGTCCTCAGCCCATTTTCTATTAGGTTATTCACTATTTTCTTCTTGATTTATGAGCTTGTTATGTATTCAGGATGACCCTTTATTAGTTATATAGAGGTCTTTTAACTTTATTTATAATGTTCTATGATATACAGAATGTTTAAATGTTTTATTTGATGAAATATCAATCTTTCATTTTATGGTTTCTACTCTTGGGTGAAGGAGACATAACTTAGAAAACACCTCTATTTTCTTCTAAAATGTTATTTTTTATATTAAATATTAATGTGAAATTTATTTTATTATAAAGTATGTGATGAGGATCTAACTTATTTTCATAGTGGTTAGCCATGGATTTAAATCTCCTTTTCATATACTTAATTATTACATATGTTTGGGTTTGTTTTTGTACATCTATTTTGTTCCATTGATCACTTCCTCCTCCAATACCACACTTTATAATTTTCAAAGCTTTAGAATATATATTAATATTTGACAACATAATACCCCATCCTAGATGAAAATGGGAAAAAAATCCCAATATTTTATTCACCTCAGGGCCAAAATCTATTTTGATAAAATACTGTATTCTTATTTTAAAGAACACACAAACTGGACATGAAAATTTGTAAAGCATAGGCAAAAAAAAAAAAAAAAAAGCACCAGACAAGAGGATGGAATAAAAATCCCTAATAAAATAATATGATAACATTTGATAGGCATGCAATGCTTCTTGTTGTATAAGAGCTAGACATTTTTGCACGGTGTTACCCTTTCCTTGTGCAAAAGCAGGGTGTTCAGACAGGTATACTGTATCTGGCTGAGCTGTCAGGCTGCAGATACCTGAGTATGGCCCCCTGTGTTTGTTCTGGGGACTCTGCCCTTCTGAGTTGCACTCCCAAGTCCACAGGCTTCTAGGGTTTTGGCACCTGGGAATAAGGTGGTGGTAGCAACACTGCTGCCTTCTGACCTAGAGTGTTTTTTCCCCTGCTGATGGACAGAAACCCAAAGTGAGACACACAGGCTCCCCTTAATGGCTTTTCCTTGGTAAAACATCTCCTCATCATAGTTTCATAAAAGGTCTTGGCTCTTCTAACTTACTCATTCTTCCAGACTGGAGGATGCACAGAACTCTCTGCAGTTGGGGGAATCACATTAGAGGCTTTTACATAGACAGATGTCCCCCACTATCTGAACTCTTGCTACTCATTATCTGAAACTCCTGGACCATATACATTTGGATAACTGATATTCCTCACCTTCAGAATTCAGGAACTGTATAGATTCAGACAGTGAAGGACAGGTGTATTATGGGGGCTGGAACATTTTAGGGAAGAGTCCATTGGTCTCTATCAGCAGCTGACACCAAAAGTAATGAAGAACAGCAGGGCTCCCCATGGTCCTTCTACTGTGTCCAGTAGACCTAAGGACTCACAGAGACTGATCTAACAAGAATTCTCAAAAAATGAAACTGGTAGCCAAGAAAAGTTCTACAGAATGAAGCTGCAGAAAAATGACAGCCCAGGAACACATGAACTATGACTAACTCAACCAACACAGTGAATCTTGGGTCTCTCCAGGTCCACCTCCACCAGGTAAGGGATTGCTAAGGCCACAGCCTCTGCAGAGGTATCAGGGGTATCTTCCAAATGTTCCTCTTCCCAGATATGGTCCTAAAGCCCACGAGACAAGGGCAATCCAGTCAGAGGACAGAATCTGGAGTAGCCAGATAGGACAGCCAAGAAATACATTTCACCATTAAATGAGTGGATGATGGAATGAGAGTCACTAATCTTATAATTCCATTTACAATCCCCTTCTGATAGGGTATGATTTATGTTCTGGACTGGCAATCAATTTATGATGCTGGCTTGGAAATTTCTCTTCTTTGCTCAACTTAATTTTTATTGCAGCTTACTATTTTAGTTCTTCCATTAGATATCAGATAAGTGGGAGAAGTCAGTTCTTTCACTGAGTCCAGTGACTGCACACCTGAAATGGATAAAGACCAAAACAGAAGAGTAGTAGACATAACCTAGAGGCTTGGTAATGAACTTGGAAAATAAATGGCTTCATCAGATTGTCCCTGGATGTTGTGACTGGATATAACTTTGGGAGAAGTGTGTGAGTATGTATTTGGGAGAGCCAGAAAACATTACTGGGGACAGCTTTAGAATGTATAAACAGGGATAAGGATGTGTGTGTTGCAGGAGAGGAGTGGTGGATAGCCAAGGAGTAGGACGTTCAGTGGACTTCTTTAGAATTACCTAACTTACAGTCACACACAGGGATGATCCTCAGCAGACATGTTTGTACTATGGGACTTCATTTCCCTAGGCACAGCTGACAGTCCCATAGGATGTACCTGCCCAACTCTCAGATATACAGAGTTCAGAATAGAAGATTTTAGTTCAGATTGGGCTGGTTTCCCTCCTGTGAAAGACCTTCTCCATCACCAAGAGAATAGAAGCCAAGCTCCTTAGTGGTACATACCAGCCCATCCATCCCTTCAACAAATTCTTAGTAAGAACCTATTATGCACTGTTTTAGGCACTACAAATAAAACAGAGAATGGGATCAGAGTTTCACCTCTTAAGGAACTTACATTCTAGTAGTAGAAACAGACAAGTATTTCTCCTGCTAGCAGTAAGTGCTATGAAAAAAATTAGAGCAGGGAAAGGAGGTAGAGAGTCATGAGGGTGGTGGGGTGCTTTCTTAAATAGGATGGGCATGCAAAGCTGTGGAGGATACATTTGAGAGAGACTTGAATTATGGTGGGGAAGTGAGAAATGGGAGGCAAAAAGAAAGACCCCAAGGCAGGGACAGGTTTGAGGGCTTAGCTGACCCACAAGGCAGTGAGGGGCAGCAGAGTCATCCAGATGGGCAGGGACAGGATCAGATCAGGACACAGGGTGCACTGTAGGCCACAGTAAAGAGATTATTTTGAAGGTGATGAGAGACTATTGAAGGGCTCTGAGTAGGAGAATCACATTTGCTTTTTGTTTTTAAAGATCATTTTGGCTGCTGTGCAGCCTTGTCTGTATGAGACGTTAGAGTAGGAGCCAGACTAATACTCTGGGCAGGAGATGATGGTGCATTGCATGGTAGTACAGGTGAGAAGTGGTCAGGCTCAAGATATATTCTAAAAACAGAACTGATTGGTCTGACTGCATTAGATGGGAAGTGAAGAAGAAAGAGAGGCACTGAGGGCAGTGCCAAAGGTATTGGCCTGAGCAACTGGATGAATGGAAGGGGGAAGGCTGGTGGTTGAACAGGTTTGGAACATGTGGGTATATGCAGGGAAATGAGAATTCTCTTTGGGACATATTCAGTTTGAGATCATTCTAGGCATTTATGGAGTTGGTTATACCAGTCTGGAGTTTGGGGAAAAGATCAGGATAGAACCTCATCTCCAATAACATTCTATAGATAACACTAGCTGAATGAAAACATGCAACTGCTTGACTTGTGGTTGCCAACTGACATTTTGTGGCTGGTGCCTTTTTGTCTCATCACCTCTGTATGCCAACACCCTTTCACCCTTTCTACCTCTGGTTGACTCTTGTCCTTTAAAACTTAGGGCATCTTTGCCTCCATAAAGCTTTCCCTAAACACCAGGCTGAGTTAGGAACCCCTCAGTTGAGCCTTTGTGGTTCTTACCAGGTCATATGCAAGCTGCCTTTCAATTCTCTAAGGCGGGGTCTTCCTAACTCATCTCTGTATCCCCAGTATCTAGTCCTGAGCCTGCCACACAGTAGGGAGCTCTACACCTATTTGAGTGAAGGGAAGGTGCAGACTCACAAGACTGTTGCCTTATTCACAGAGAGGGCCGTTGAGGATTTGAACTACTAAATGGAAAGGAGTGGATGGTTCCCTAAGAGTCACATTCTCTGCGAGAACTTTGCCAACTGCTTCCTGACACCCACTTCTTTTCAGGAAGGGGTCCACCTCCCTTCCTACTTCTCCCATGCCATTTCTCTGGCAACAGTCTTAGGAGTGGGTGGACTGCACGCGGAGAGTAAACCCACCCGAGTTGATGTCGACTTCCCTTGATGCCTCTATTCCCAGTGGTGTAGGACAGTAGCAACGGGCGGTCCATCAGCAGTGGGAGAGGTAAGCGGAAGACACACCATCGCACGGGAAGCTCTAGGTAGCGGTCTGGGAGCAGAGCCCCCGTGGAACTGCCCCCAGGGCCGCTGGAGGTGAATGCAGACTAACCCCGCTCGCTCGCCAGCGCTGCCTCAGGGGCTCAGAAGGCGGGTGGGGGTGGAGGGCAGCAGCCAGCGAGCAGGCCCCGGACCCGCCCTGCGGTTGCCGGGACACTGCACCCCTGCCACAGCGCACGCGCGCGATGCGCTCGGGCGGTACTCACCGGTGGGGTGGGGGAGCTGGTGCTGGGCCTCCAGGGCCTCGGACCGGCTGGCTCCGTGGGCTGACTTGGCCATGGAAGACGACACTTGGTCCATGGCTGCAACCTCAGCGGGTGCTCGGTGGCTGCGCGCAGCGCCTGCACTCCCGGAAGTTCACGGGCAGCTGCAGTTTCGTTTTCGTAAAAGCTACGATGACCGATTTCCCCTGCCTAGGGGAAGTTCTGAGCAAGAGACATGTAAGGTTTGCAGACGGAGTTTTCATTCAAATAGGAGCTCGCATCTTCTACAGATCTGAGTCTGATTTTTTTTAATTTGCAGGCGATCCCCACTTTTCCTCTCCAGATGGGGAGGAAAGGTGGCCCAAACCCCTGGGATCAGCTGGAGAATTGATTGCTCTTCTGAGGGATTACTCGTTTCTTCTAAAAATTGTATAACACCAAATTTGGCCTAAATAGGTATGTCATAAACGTAGGCAGAATTAACCAACTGTAATTCCAGTTGCGAGTCGCAAATCTTTATTTAGCACCCATGGGGTACACAGCACCATACAAGACGAGGTTTTCAGTGCATGTAACAAAATATACATGTAGAGAACACAAATGCATATAATTACAGATAAAAAAAAAGTTTTGGAAAAGAAGCATATAATGGTGGTTTGCTGAGGAATTAAAGGAAAACCTTGCATTTTGAGGTTTTATTATTATTATTTTTTGCATTTTGAGGTTTAAAGGGAAGAGAGGCAAACTGGGGATAGTAGAAAAGAGAATATGTAAAAAGATAGCTTGGATAGTCTTGACAAATATAAAAATGGATTACAGAAGAATGGAGCTCAAAGGGGAAATAAGAACACACTCTGGCAGCCCCGTTTTTGCCCTTCAATCAGCCAAACAAAGCCCTAAAAGAGACAATTAGAGACTGATAGCTCAGCTCTGTTATGATGTGACACCTGAAGAGACCCATCTCCCACTCTCAGCTTTCAATCTCAGCCTTTTATAGTGTTCTACTCTTATGTGTAGACTGCCAAGATCACAAACTGAGGAAAGCCTATAACATGAAAAACAAAGACCAAAGGATACATACAGGGAAAACAGGAAATAAACCTTCGAAGTCACAAAATATGCAGGAAGAATATAGATATGAATGCGTGTGTACACATCATGGTATTTTCAAAGAGATAAGATACTACAGACATGAACCCAAAACAGGATGCTGTTAAAGAAATCCAGAGAAGAAAAGAGAGCTCTAGAAATGAAGAATATGAGACCAGAAAAAATAAAGCACAACTGACATATTGGAAGATTTAAATTGAGAAAATCTCCCAGAAAGTACAGCAAAAAGATAGCTGAAAATAAAGAGAAAATTTGGGGCACGTGGCTGGCTCAGTTGGAACAGCATGCAACTTTTGATCTCAGGGTTGTAAGTTTGAGCCCCACATTGGGTGTAGAGATTAAATAAGTAAACTTGAAAAAAAAAAATCACAACTCTAAAAAAAAGAGAGAGAAAAGAAATTTAGAGAGCCAACCCTGGAAGTCTAACATCTGAATAACAAGAGTTCTATAAAGAAAGAAAGAATGAACACATGAAGAATCACTAAAGAAATGGTTCAAGATAATTTCCCTGAAGGACAAAGATTTCAGATTGAAAGATCCCACCAAACACCCAGGATGAAGGATGCAAATGGACCTTACCAGAAACAGAACACTGGACAAAGATAATTCTGTCAGCTTCAAGAGAGATAAAAACTGGTCATATATACGAAGATAAGGAAGAGAATGACATCTGACTTTAGTAGTCACCATGGAAGCCAGAAAGGAGGCCACTTTCAGATTTCATAGCAGCAGCACTGGAAGCTAGCAGAAGCCTTCAAAATTGTGTATGGAGGTTACTCAAGAATTCTATACACTGAAAAAATAGCAACCAAGTTAAGTGTAAGGGTAAAATAACATGTTCAAACATGCAAGTTCTCAAAATATTTACCTCTCAATTTTCCTTTTCAAAAACAACTGGAAGATGTCCTTCACCAATATGTGGGAGAAAACCAAGGAAAAGGGAAATAATGGAATTTAACTGGAAACAGATCTGACATAAGAGAGACAAAGGGAATCTCTAGGACATTGATGGAGGGTGACAGCTGTGAAACAGATCAAGATGTCAGGATTTATGTACAAAAATATTTCCCATACTTATCAAGTATCTTCACTTTCAGTGTACTGCCTAAAATTTCTACATCTTTACTGCAAATAAATGGACTTAACTTTCCTCATCTTAACAGGCTATTAGGTTATAACTTTTTGCTCCTTTTCCTAGTTCATCGGTTTCCCTTTCTCTAAAACAATCTCAAGTTAAATTTTCATCTAGTTCAATATTTTTAAGCAATTAAATTGGGTCCAAACTTAGAACAGAGTTTTATTTGAACAGTAACCAAACTAAACCCAGAATCGAGTATAGAAAAAAAGAAAGAAAAAAGACATAAAACTTCTCAAAAGCCAGAACTACTTTTAATTAAATACTTCTTTTTGAGCTAGTATTCCTCTTCTGGTTCCAAGGGGGAAGTTCCTGGCAGCC
Organism: Neomonachus schauinslandi; assembly: GCF_002201575.2. NCBI lineage: Eukaryota > Metazoa > Chordata > Mammalia > Carnivora > Phocidae > Neomonachus > Neomonachus schauinslandi. The sequence goes on along the minus strand of NC_058405.1, from coordinate 59,019,620 downwards.
AAATGTAAAACTTTGTTATGGATAAAATTAGTTTTGACACCTGGAGATTCCTAGTCCCTTTTCCACTCCATGATCAGGGCTGGGTAACCTATAGCAGAGTATTACTCCCTTTTTCTCCACAAATGCAATCTGCACATCATACCCAGGAGAATCCAAGAAGCTGTTCCAGACTTTACAAACTCAGTGGAATTGCTTTGTTTTATTAAGTGAAATTCTTGCCCAGCACAATCCCTTCTGGAGGGCCTAAATAAGCCAAGTCTGACTAGTTTCTAAGTTTTCTTATGGCTCTCCTCTACCTAGAACAAAAATATTCCAATTCCTCTGGGTTTTTATTCCCTCTTTTCTTGTCTATGTTTGCTGGAGTAGTAAGGAGAATCTGTGGAAAAGAAGTTCCATCTCAAAGAATTTGCCAAAACCCTCCCAATAGGAGAGCTTCTCCCTCTTAGCAGTCAAGTGGTTTGATGAGACAGAGTTGCATGCAGCCAGAGCTTCTCCAACTAGTGTTAAAATACTTGGAAGTAATATGCGTAAAGTTAGTTCTTACATATTCTTCAGGCTGTGTTGCCCACCTATGGCTCATAATGGTAAATTATTTGCCAAGAATTAAGCATAAATTTTGTAGGTAAAGATGTGAAATTTGGCCCTTTGGGGGCATGAACTCAAAGATAATAATCACAAAAGTAAATAAGAACAATTGAATTCTATTGTAACATTTGTTTCTCTTAATATATAATTTACAAATAAGTTACAAACTGTATAATGGTATTTCATATAAAATATACACTTCATCCCACTTGTGTAAAGTTGAACAGCAGAAAGAATAAAGAGATAGCCTATGCATATGAAAATGTCCTTATTTTGTTCCTAGCATTTCTAAGTCATACAAACGAATTCCCTGACAAGGGTAAACTGAGAAGAATTCTCTTGATGGATCACAGCCCAGGTTAATTCCACTGATGACTGAAGGTTCTCCTGCATGGCTCTAATTGCAGCGCGATAAGCTAATCTCATCAATAGGCATTAGCTAAAGATTTATAATATTTTCTTCCTACACTTATTAACCCCACATTGGCAGAGGATTTCTTTCTCAGGCATAGTCCCAGCTTCATACCCATAATCCCATGTTAGTTCTGTTCTTGCTTTCACATACCTAGAAAGTAGAAATTAAAAAGCAAACATAAATTACTCTGAGTAACTACCAAATGAACCAAACTTGATTATATCGGTTTATTAACATCACTACAAATCTTCAAAAATCTGGTTTATTCTAACACCCCCCAGTTAGGAATGCTCTTTTATTAAGAATAATCATTTGAGTTTTATTTCAAATCTACCAAAATCCTAAGTAAGAAACTTGTCAATATCCAGGAGAAAGGAAGTGTTTTGCACACAGTGGAACCCAGTGATGTGATGACATCTGTGGTATGAGGCCTGTGGTGTGATAGCTGGAGGCAGTTCTGACTTACAGGAGATGTAGCATTCTACATCATTTCTTCCCTGAACTGAACTGGGTCAGAACTACCATCCTTAGTCCTTTCAGGAATTCTCACAGGAAATAAGGACTGAAATTTTAGCTGTTTAAAATTTTATTGACTAGGAACAGTTTGGGATAAATGAATATTCTAGGGTAGCAGATATTAGGGGCCATCACACATATTTTTTTTTATCACACATATTTTAAAAATATTTTTCTATTGTTATTTTTCACAATCTCAAAATTAAATCACATAAAAGAAATTTCAAACCTGTTGGTGAAGAACGCCACCAGTGGAAAATTCCTGTCACGTGTTTCTACAAAAACATTCTGTACCAAAAGATTTGGGCAACAACTATGCTGTTAAAACAAATACATAAACACAGAGGTTAGATATAGTAAAGAGTTTGATACTTTGTTTTTGAAACATTAAAATACCATTCTGTTTCTAACACGTCTCACTTATTTTTGTTTCTTTCCCTTTTTTGCTGACCTATATTGTAAAATATCATAAAGTGTAATTTTTTAATAGTAGGAACTCAATCAGAAAAGCCCTCTTCTGACATTCTTATCTTGCTGGTAGAAATGCAAAATGGTACAACTTCTATAGAAGATAATTTGTCAATTTTATCATTATTATAAATGCATTTATCCTTTGATTCAGCAATCTTATATCTGGGAATGTATTCCACGGATATATACGTACATGTATCTATGTGTTTGATTATTCATTAAGCACTGTTTTTTTTAATTTTAATTTTTTTAAAAGATTTTATTTATTTATTTGACAGAGAGAGATAGTGAGAGCAGGAACACAAGCAGGGGGAGTGGGAGAGGGAGAAGCAGGCCTCTCACCGAGCACGGAGCCCGATGTGGGGCTCGATCCCAGGACCCGGGGAACATGACCTGAGCTGAAGTAGATGCTTAACGACTGAACCACCCAGGCGCCGCAAGCACTGTTTTTAATAGTAAAACATTACTGTTCTAAACATTGTTTAGAAACAACCCAAATGTCTATCCAAAGAAGATTGGTTAAATAAACTCTGGTATATCTCTATGCAGCTGTAAACAAAAACAAACACAAAATGAGGCGCTCTCTCTGTGTACTGATATGGAAAGATCCCCAGAGTATATTGTTAATTTAAAAAGCAAGGCACAGAACAGTGAATATAATATGCTTTTATGTAAGAAAGGGGGGAAATAAGTATATATATTCACTTATATAGAAACACTATACTTATACACTATACTTAAACACTTACAAAGAAACACTATAAGAATACACAAAAAGTAATAAAAATGATTTTACTATATAGAGAGTGGAGTGGGGACAAGGTGAATAGAGGCACAGTTATTTTTTAGGGTATTTTTTTTTAACAGAAGAAAAAAGATTAATACGAAGAATGTATGTGACTGAGTTTTACACCATTGTCAAACAGACCCTCCAGAAAGGGGACATATGTAAGCAATTGATGTCTCTGCTGAACATAACCATTAGTTATCCTTATTCAAGGCTTTTAACATGATACTATTTTATCCAATTACCACCATTCCAATATTGTTGTCTATTGGCCACTAGCACCCATCTCCACACATTCATCTATGCCAAATTCATAAAGGGACCAAATCCCAGCAATACTCCTTGAACATGCCTGCCACCATTCAATTTCAATGATAACTTCCTGTCCATACATTTTTTTCAGTTGGGCTGGTAACCTTTACTCATCTACCATGAGTAGAGGCAGGCTTGGAGCTACCTTGAAACAGAATTTTGTTCAGCTGTATGTATGTATTCTGTATGGCTTTTTATTTCATGTATTCATTTTATTTTTATTTTTAAATCATGAATGTATTTTCTATGTAAAAAAACAGAAAGAAGAAAGGAAGGAAAGAAGGAAAAAAAGAAAGGAGAGAAAGAAAAGAAAGAAAGAAAAAAAGGAAGAAAGAAAAAGTGAAAGTCATACAACATAACTGACAGGAAATAAAGCCACGACAGTCCTTTGCTGGGGATCCTTCTTTAATGGCTCTCCAGACATGTTTAATGGCTCTTGACATGTTTGGCAATAGTGTAGAAGTAGTCAAAGTGGAATAAAGAATAGCAGCTGGGGGACAGAAGAAGAAAGGAAAGGATTCTATTTCTTGTTAACCAAGTATCCTCCCAACTAGGAGAAAAAGAAACAAACCAAATAAACAGATCACCTAGCAAGGAAAAAGTTCTTTGTTTTTAAAGATTTTCTGACTTCGGGGGGGGGGGGGGGATGGATATTAAGGAGGGCACTTGTGATGTGCACTAGGTTTTGTATGTTAAGTGATGAATCCTAAATTCTACATCTGAGACTAATATTGCACTGTATGTTAACTGGAATTTAAATAAAAATTTGAAAAAGAGAAAAAATTTTCTGACTTCAGAATCTTTTTCTCTTCTGATAGCAGGTGAATTACATGACTGCACATAAATTTCAAACCATTCAAAGCAGCACAGAAAAATAGTTTAGAAATGTGAATCTCAGCCCATATACTCACATTAAGGAAGCGGCCCACATTCCCTTCTTTTGTGGCATCCAATAAAAACACGTTCCCTTTATTAAACTTCTTTAGAGAATCAGGTGAAATATTCTTGGTTTCACTTGGGAACTCTTTTTCACAAAAGACTTGATGGTTTTGATATGCTGGAGATCTTTCCTCTTGGGGCTTTTGCATTTGAGCCTTGAACTCCTTTGTAATACTCTGTTTATCCAATGTGGCTGCTTGGTTACATCTGCCTCCTGATGGAGTTTCTTCTCTACATTTAGTTATATCTATCACATCTGATTCAATCTGCAGATTGTCTTCAGAGTCTTTAACTTGGTAGGAGCTTGAATCCTCTAATAAATATTTTGGAAGGAAGTGTCAGCAAATATACTTGGCTGATCAATAGTCCTGTGATTAACATACTAATTAAATGCTAGTTGCTTTAATTATTGCTAATCCTTACAATGTATGAAGGTAGATAGTACTCCAATTTTACAAATGAAAACTGAGCCTCTGAGAGGGTAAGAGATTCACCTGACCTGTAATATAATGATAAGTGGGGTAAGAAACCCAGAAGAGTCTCAAATGTTTGAGAGAAATCTGGCTCCAGGTCTGCCTTCTTTCTACTCCCTTTTTACGAATGTACCTATTGCCTCCTGTCACTACTATATTTAATCTCTACTCCTCATAAACTTACCTCTCTTCAACTCTGGAATCTGCATTTAAGTATATTCTTTTTTTTTTATTTTATTTTATTTTATTTATTTATTTGACAGAGAGAGACACAGCGACAGAGGGAACACAAGGCAGAGGGAGTGGGAGAGGGAGAAGCAGGCTTCCCGCGGAGCAGGAAGCCCGATGCGGGGCTTGATCCCAGGACCCATTTAAGTATATTCTAAACACTTGTAACAGAGTAGGTATTTAGGGAGTACTCTAGGCCTTTAGGACACCAATGAACGGCCTGAGAAGACCCTCTTGGCGTCACCCTCAACAAGTCCCAAGAGTAATAACTGTATTGCTATGGGTTTTGCACACATTAGTATTTGAAGGTTTTGCTAGATGACCATTCAATATTTATACTTTTACAAACAATAATACTTTAGAATAAGATGAACTGCCTTAATCATTTTTCTTATCCAATAATGGAAATAATTTTTTAGGATATTCAGAAGTGTAAATGCTTGTCAAATGGAGTAAGTAAAATCATTTATTTTTATTTTATTTTATTTTATATTTTAAAAGATTTTATTTATTTGAGAGAGAGAATGAAGAGAGCACAAGAGGGGGGAGGGTCAGAGGGAGAAGCGGACTCCCCGCTGAGCAGGGAACCCGATGCGGGACTCGATCCTGGGACTCCAGGATCATGACCTGAGCCGAAGGCAGTCGCTTAACCAACTGAGCCACCCAGGCGCCCCAAATCATTTATTTTTAAAAAGTCAATTGTGCCACCTACCTTAGTGGCACAAAGAAATTGTATTTCTCTTAATGTTCTTGATCTAATCATTACTGCTACTGCCTGCTGTTCCTACATGTTCTCATATTTTAATTATGGGTTACTTTGAACCATAATAGTACATAACTGATTTTTGTAGTGTCTGACACACACACACACACACACACACACACACAGAGTAGCAGTTAATGAAAATAACAAAAGAACCAAAAGCAAGAGTACTCATTATGGCTCATATGCATTAAATGGTGAAGGAAATCAGAGTATGTCATGCCAAAATATGCTTCCTTGACATAAGAATTATTTTAAGCTAAGAGTGATTAAGTAGCCTATGCAGGAAAAGTTCTTTGCTTTCCCCCATCTGTTTAAAAGCAGTACATAAATTTACAAAGGTGTCCTCCCTCCTCCTACCAGGAAGGACAAAAGTTACAACCAGCAACAGGTTTAGACCTTGATTAGCCCGGAAATCAAACCAGAGGAATCTACATAAAAACTTTACTAACTAGCCTTTATCCACTATTGGTTTCTCATATTTTACCTTCCCACAATATGCTGCCCCTGGAGACTCAAGGTCCTTTTCCTTTGTCTTGTCACTCCTCTAAAAATTTATTGTTCTTTGGCAAAGATGCTAGATAAGTCAGAGTTCTAAGCTACTTCTTTTTTTTTTTTAAGATTTTACTTTTGAGTAATCTCCAAACCCAACTGGCCTCGAACTCACAACCCCAAAGATCAAGAGTCACATGCCCCACTGACTGAGCCAGCCAGGCACCCCTCTAAGCTACTTCTTTATATTATTCATCTCTGAGTACTCCCATGTGTTACATACGTGATATACATGGTAATGGTGATACATGGTAATAAATTTCTGCTTGTTTTTCTCTTGTCAATCTGTCAGTCTAATTTACAAGGCCCCAGCTGGATAACCTAAGATGGGTAGAAGAGGAGATTTTTCCTTCCCTTTGATGATGAAATAATTATAATACATAAATGCCCTTTCTGATAGACCTTTTCTGTCAAGCAGCTGCCTTGCTCCCCAGCCTCAATCTCCATCCTTTAAGACCAGGTGAGGAGTTGGGGATACAGATGCAAAGAAACTCTAAAGGAGAAGAGACAATGGCTCAGTTATTCAAAAAGGGTCATCTCTCAGCAGTATCTCCCCAGTGAGGGATATTATGAAATGCAAAAGTACCAAAATCCAGGTTTGTCAAGTTGTAACATGAACTACTGTAAGACTGGTAACACTGAAAGACAAGCACTCAGAATAGCAATATTTTTGCTTTTTGCTGAGCATCCCTACAGCACTGTTGGCTGGAGTACTGCAGAATGATGTATCTTAATTTTAAAGGAGCCCCTAACAAAGAGTTAGGAAATGGCTGCTTTGGACAATGCTTCCAAAGCCACACGTAACACTGTGGACCATGTGGACTCAGAGTTGTCTATCCTACTCCTTCCTGCAATGCCTCAGGGTCACTGTTGGCGTATAGACCAAGGGTTGGCAAACTACTTCTGCAAGGGGCCAAATAGTATTTTAGGCTTTGTGGGCCATATAGTCTCTGTTGTGACTATTCAGCTCTGCTGACATAATGTGAAAGTCATCAGAGATTAATATGTAAATTAATGAGTGTGGCTATGCTCCAATAAAATTTTGTTTATGGACACCAAAATATAATTTCATATAATTTTTAAGTGTCACAATATATTATTCATCTTCTCATTTTTTTAAGTTATTTAAAAATGTAAAAATTATCTTAGCTCATGGGCCATACATAAACAGATGGTGGGCCAGATCTGGTCCACAAATTGTAGTTTGTCAACCTCTGATCTACATAAGTAATAACTTTTATAATGAATGCAGCTTGTTTGTTCTAAGTCTGAGAAAATAAGCCACAGGTATTGAACGAGACAGACAAAAAGGCAGAAGAGGGAGGCTATCACAGAGTGAAACAAAGCCTACTTTTCATTTCCTTGGCTTTGGAGTTCAGATGCACTTGGGCTGGTTTAAATCCATCATTATCTTCTGAGGTGACAGACTCTGAGGAAGCAAATCCCTTAAAAGAGAACAGGTAAGATGTCTTTATTTTCTAGGTCAGGAAAAATAATTTAATGTAGCAGTTAGACGTCTTTCGTCAAGTGTCAATCTGGCTGTAGATACCACATTAGTTTTGGAAGCCTCAAAGCTGATACCATAAGGAATCTCTGGAGCGATGGAGCCCTTTTGGCTGTGTTCTACTTCTAGGCACTTTAGTAAGTCACATATTAAAGACTTTATTTATCAAGACTGTCAAGACATTCTTTAGGCATTAAAATTTAAAATAAAATTCAAAGACATCTGTATCCCTCAATTTTGATACCATATTATGAATTTGGCTTCAACTATAAGATGTGCAAAGATAAAAGCACACTTTAGCTATAGTTTTTACTTCAAAGAGAAGGTTAAAGGAGTTGCCTGTCTTAATGAGTTGTATACATGGCAATCACTTTATATGTTAATAACTTTTAAAAAGGTGATAAGCTTAACACCACACTTGGCACTCAACTAACTGTTCAACTAGTGTTGACCATTATTATTATTATTATTATCATTATTATTATTCAAGTTACTTAAATGGTCAACATTTATTGAGCACTTGGGTGTCAAGCATTGTGCTACACAAAGTTTCTGAAGCTTATCTCATTTAATCCTCTTAACTCTGAGATAGATACTATATTATCCTCATTTTACAGATAAAGGAATGTAGACGTGGAGATGTCACCCAGGTGGAAAGCCCAGAGCTGGAGGTCAAACCCAGTTCTATGTGGTCTGATGGCCTAACCTTTTCATAATTACATGATCCTGAGGAGATACTTACTGTATGTACATTACTAGGCAGAGGGCAAATATTTGCACATCACCTAGGGCAGAGTTTTTATTTCTCATCTACAAGCCCTACTGTGAACTATCTTTATGTCTTCCTCTGTTCTTTTTCCTGCATCTTTCTTTGCTTCCAAGTTATAGTCTCTGACTAGTTATTTTTCTCAGTACAGACTGAAAAGTATACCTTCAGAGGCTATCATGTAAAATGGTGTTTTCTGGATGATTCTTTCATTAGGCTGTGTCTCTTCTTTCTCTTACATCTCTCAACCTTATCTCCTTAACCTGAATTACTCCATCTTTTTTCTTATTATGTATCACTATCAACTCTGGAACACTTTAGCTTTTCTATAAATTCTCAGAACTGGATAGCTCTCAGTTTCAGTGGAACACATTGTCAGATCATGACCAACACTCTCCTTATGTATCTAAGTTGGGAACATGCCAATGACCATGGAGAACACTAAGTAAATAAAACATGGTCCTAACACTTCAAGAGTACGCCCATTCCAAAATAATGAAAGAAACCCTACATTATTAAGTTACACAAACAATTGGAGCTAAAGTAAAAGACAGAAAGTTAAGATCACAGTTAATGTTCTCAGAAGGGCCCCATCTACATTTTGCAGTTTTTACCATCCTTTTCCCATTGCGTTGAATAATGGCTGTCTTCACTTTAGGACTTCTAATGACTGAATGATACTGAATTCTTGAAATATTGTTACATTTCATTTCTCTGAAAAGGAAAAAAAAAGTTATTCTATATATCACTAAAAATTCTCTTTATTGGACCTTGAAATATAGATATCACTGTTATGTAAGTATCCATTAGAAATTAATCTAATACACCTACGCTTATCCCCCACTAAAGAAGGAAATATATTTTAAAGTCAATCATTTTTGAAGTATGTTTAGAAAATAATCTGTGAAAAGGTTTGTAAATAAGATGCTAGAAAATAAAAAGGACAGCAAAAGTTATGACATCCATAAAGACTCTGATTAAAGGCATAAGTCTTTTAAAGGTAAAACTCCAGAAATGGAACACAGGAAATTAAGTATGTTGGCTAGCTTTTAAAATATAAGCATTCTAGATTTCTCAGAGTTAAACTTACAACCGTGAAGCAAGCCGATATATAGGAGATACATAGGAGTTCGGGGGAGGGTGAGTAAGAAACAAAGAGAACCATTCTTAATCAATAATACAGATCAATCTTGATTGGGTTCCTAATATCTTACTTACATAACAGGCTCTTTTAAATTATTATTGAACGTAGGGAGACACTCCTCAGTCTCAGCACTTCTATGTGTTTCCAGTTTTAATGGGATAACTTCAACCTCACAATCTGCAACTTCTATTTTCCTCTTTTTTGAAAACATATTTTTCATAATATTCTCTTCTTTTCCATTTTCATCAATAGCATCAGGTTTCTCAGTGTTAGATCTGCTTAGTAATCTTCCTAAAAGAAAAAAAGTAAGAGTTTAATAAGACAAAATATAATTGCTAAGCAACAGAAGAACATCTCTATTCTGCTCCATTACTAAAGAACTCTATGAAATGTACCATATTTCTATAATGAAAATAAACACAATAACTCATCCTAGGAAACTCTTGTAAGAAACTATAAACAAAACACCAGTAAGAGATTTCATATCTTCCAGTATATGAGAAAAAACACTGACCACCTAAAAAAAGCATTTGTCTGTTCTGGTATAAAATGAAAGAGAACAGATTTAGCTACAATAATAAAAATAAAATCAGAATGGATTCTAGAAAATTAGAGAGGTGAACTCCACTCTTTTTATTTTTTAAAGATTTTATTTATTGGGGCGCTTGGATGGCTCAGTTGGTTAAGTGTCTGCCTTCAGCTTAGGTCACGATCCCAGGGTCCTGGGATTGGGCCCTGTGTTGGGCTCTCTACTCGGTGGGGAGCCTGCTTCTCCCTCCCCCCTCTGCCTGACGCCCCCCCTGCTTGTACTCTGTCAAATTAAAAAAAAAAAAATTATTTATTTGAGAGACAGAGAAAGTGAGCACAAGCAGGGAGAGGGAGGGAGAGAGGGAGAAGAAGACACCCCGCTGAGAAGGGAGTCTAATGTGGGGCTCAATCCCAGTACCCTGGGATCATGACCTGAGCAGAAGGCTGATGCTTAACAGACTGAGCCACCTAGGCACCCCGTGGTGAACTCCACTCTTAAGACTGCAGCTTTTGTGTCTAGTTAAAATGCTTTATCAGTTAAAACTTATATATTTTTTAGGGGTGCCTGGGTGGCTCAGTCAGTTAAGCATCTGCCTTCGGCTCAAGTCCTGATCCCAGGGTCCTGGGATCGAGCCCCATGTTGGGCTCCCTGCTCAGTGGGGAGTCTGCTTCTCTCTCTCCCTCTGCTCCTTCCCCTCCCCCCACCCCCACTCCTGCTCTCTCTCAAATAAAATCTTTAAAAAAAAAAAACACATTTTTTAATAAAGTGACCTATTTAAATCTGAGGTAATATGTGCCTATTGTTCTCATATTAAGTTCTAGTGTAATATTAAATCTTAAAGTTTATGCATTTTCTTTTAAGGGACCCAAAACTATAGTGACCAAGTCAAAATTAGCAGCTGAATCAGAGAGATACCTTAGGTACATTTTCTAGTAATGCAGACAAAGCCAATGAGACTTCCTGGACACCATGTGGCTCCTTATATAAGGCAGGTGACTTTCATCAAAGAGTGATTTTGAGAAATAGGAGAGATGAATGTGTAGGCAAATTGTGTAGTATGTGACAGGGATCCAAGTGCGGCTGTTATGAATTATATGAATTCTTGCTCTCACTGAAGTGAACCTGGAATTTCAGATAAGGATAGTTGCTCTGGTTCTGCTGCCTTGCTGCCAAGACTTGGTCCAGCACAATTCCTTTAGACTGGCTCCAGAGCCATGCTTCCTCAACCTTTCTCATTTCATGATGCACACAGGAAGTGAGGATTTTTACCTGATACTCCGGGGTAAATGGCTGAGACCACTAAGACTGATGTGTCTGGCCTACGGGTTGTGACCAGAAAAAATCACTAATGGCACAACTATAAAACACTGGTTGGGAAGTTTTGCTTAGAGCATGAGCAACTCTCTCGAGTCCCTGAAATGGAGGGAGCTGCTTAAAAGATCACTGCCTGAATCATCCTGTACAGGTATTTATTACAGACTTAACTTGTTAAATTCTAAGAGTTCAAATTATTGAACAAGATAGTCTTTGATTGATAATCTTTACCCTAGCAAGTCAGTCATTTAGTTTTCTTATTCAAAAAGTCTTCTTAACTTATCCTAAAGCATCTGTAGCCATGGAGACAAGAAAAAAATATGCCTCACACAATAACCCAAGTTCTACCATTGAGACTTTCTTTTCTGGAATATCCGGTGTCTCCTCATCACATCACTGGAAGTGCTCAACTTCCCAGTCACTTGCCCCCCTCTGATGCTCCTCCTCTATATTGTTGCTCCTGTCCTTACTATAAATCTAGTAAGATGGAGATTCAGGAATGCAGATCTTACTATAGTAATCTGAATAATGAACCTTTGCTTTACCTGAATAAATGCAAACAAATGTCCCTCTGTCAATGTCATCTAGGCAGCGTACTCCCCATCCCTTCTTCTCAGTTTTGAAGACCTGTAGCCTCACTTGAGGTCCATGCTGGACAACTCGGTTTTGACACATTCGTCGATTACACTTGCACAACAGGCTGCATTCATAAATGCTGTCAATAAAATATGCAAGAAAAAAACCCAATCAGATATCCTAAACTAAAAGCAAAAGCAGTTTATACTGCTACCTCACTAATAATTACCACAGGAGGCCGACTAAGTGTGAAGGCTCCTAGACTCCCTGGATTCTCATCATAGCTCCAGCCATTTACTAACTGTGTGATGTTGGATGAGTTATCAATTTTCCATTTTTTAATGTGGGGATATATAATTGTACCTATCTTGTAGGGTTTTTTCATGATTAAATGAGTCAGTATTTACAAGGTGCTTAAGGCTATGCCTGGCACATAATATATGTTAGCTTTTAAAAAGTGTCTGGTAATGTCTAGGAAAGGAATGTCTAGGAAGAAAGCTTTTCTGTTTCTATGTATCTTTTAATAACAATTTTGAAAGTTTGAAAATTCCCAATTCTTAGATGAGTTTTGCAAATTATATTTCCTAATAGGGAAATTATATTTCCTAGCTGCCCAAAGTCTAACCCTAGTGGGTAAGAGGCAGACTCAAAGCAGATAGGTGTTTAAGTACACTCTGCATGCTACGTGTGTGCTGACTTACATTTCTTTTTTTTCTGACTTCCATTTCCAAGAACAATATATAAGTTTGGTTTTTTTATTCCTTAACACAGATTTCTGGTATAAAAATTAATATTTAATGATATCTATAAGACTACAGACCACAACAATAAAGTACCCACCTTCAAAAATACAAACACCCTGCAACAAATCCTCAAGGTATCTTACCCAGTAGGTATTTGTCTCTGTAGTCTTTTATATTTATATCCAGTGGTTATTTTATTACTTGACAAGGGGCAAGTCTTGGCATTCCTCGCTGTCAGCTGAAGACATGCACATTTTGTTCTAAAAGGAAAGCAATGGATGGAGAAGTTAGAATAAAAAAGTACCAACTTAAGAGAGTCTTGATAAAAATGTAAATGATATAGTAAAGGATGCAATTGTATTTAGAACAGTCACTTAGCTGATGGACAGTTGGACTTCTTCCCTAACAGAATAGGTCTCTTTAAAAGACAAAATCTACCAAAAATTTGTCAACAATTATAAACTGCCCTATACCTCTATTTACTCATGAAATACTTAAATATATGAGTTTTAATTTTTTTAAATGAATTCCTTTCCTATTCAGCAGAAGCTAATTTGTGAAAATTCTCCTAGGTCCTCTCTCCTATAATGGATAAACTTATGTATGTCACACTTGAAAGGGCATAGGTAGTTTTGCAGACATCTTAAAGTATCTCTCCCTCCAATAACATGAAAACAGACTGGGGAGATTGATGCTGGCCATCTGGCTACTACAATCTGTTTTTCATAATGTTGCTAAACAGAAGACACGCAACCATAGATTTTTCTTGTTCAAGATGGCAATGTAGGAAGACCCCGAACTCACCTCCTCCACGGACACACTATATCTACCTAATTATAGAGCAATGCCTCCTGAAGAAAAACTGAGGGCTGACTGAACAGCTTCTGCACAGAAAAAGAGAGACCACACAGAGAGAGAGACAGAGACACAGTAACAAAGGGAACCCCCACCACCTCTGACACTTCGAACTGCAATGAGGAGGGACTGGTGAGCAGATTTGTCTGCCCTGGGGCACAGAAAAAAAAAAAAGCTGTGGCTTAAAATGACAACTAGAATATAAAGGAACTAGCCCTAGACCCCTGCCATTTGGCAGGGGAGCTGCTGGAACTCTCTCTGGGTTAGAAGAGCTGGCAAATGCTACGGTTTATGTTTCCTCTCTACCTTGCTAGCACAGATGAGACTAGGGTCTGGATGTCCTAGCCAGCCTGCGACCTCAGCAAGCCTTGGACACCCTGGGGCACAGAAAAAAGCCTCAGTTTAAAAGAGCTACTAGGATATAAAGGACTCAACCCTAGAACTATGCAAAATGTCAGGGGAGCTGCTGAAACTCTCTCCAAGTCAGGGGAGCTGGTGAACACCATGGTTGATAATCCCCCTCCGTCTTGATACTGCAGACAGGGAAAGGGTCCAGGTACCCTAGTGGGTCTACTGCTGCAGTGAACTCTGGGGCCCTAACCCACACCAGCCCTAGCTATCCCATCAAAGCAGCCCCAGTGCAGCACACATTGCACACCTCTGGTCAGCACTCACTATAGCTCCAGCCATCTCATCAAGGTGACACAGGTGCAAAGTATCCTAGAACAGTCCAGGCCCATACCACTTTGGCTCCAGATGGTGACTGCACACCCCTGGTGCATAGCATCCTAGAATGTCCTGACCCATGCCCTGCCTCAGCCCTGGCCACGCTACTAGAGCCCCGCTGAATAAAGAACCATGGGGACCCCTGGCCTCATACCCACTTAACCTTCTGCTGTACTCCCAGGGTGCCCTCTCTGTAAAGAGCCCTGGGACCACCCCAGCCATACCCACTTCAGCTTTAGCTGTCTGGCCAATGTGCCATCTGCACTGAGAGCCCTTGGATTGCCCATCCTGCACCAACTTCAGCTCCAGGCATCCCACTAAGACAGCCCCAGCACAGAGTCCCCTGGGGCCTCCAGTCCACAATAGCCAGCCACAGCTCCAGTCAGCCAGCCAAAGTCACCAAGCCCACAGTCTCCATAGACACAACCATGCACAAGATCATTCCTTCTAGTTTAGGAGAAGCAGCCATTCTGTCTAATTCATAGAAACAAAGACAGAAAGTCAAGCAAAATGAGGAGACAGGAATATGCTCCAAACAAAGAACTACAAAAAACCTCAGAAAATAAACTAAATGAAATGGAGATAAGCAATATGCCTGATAGTTCAAAGTAATGATCATGAAGATGTTCACCAGACTGCAGAGAAGACTGGATGAACTCAGTGAAAACTTCAACAAAGTGATAGAAAATATGAAAAATAATCAGAGTTGAAGAATATAACGGAAATGAAAAATACTCTAGAGGGAATCAACAGATTAGAGGATGCAGAAGAACATATAAAAAATCTGGAGGATAGGGTAATGCAAACTACCCTAGCTGAATAATGAGAAGATAACAGAATTTTTAAAAAGGAGGATAGGTTAAGGGATCTCTTGGACAGTATCAAGTGAACAAACATTTGGATTACAGAGGTCCTGGAAGTAGAAGATAGAGAGAAAGGGTAGAAAACTTATTTGAAGAAGTAACAGCTGAATACTTCCCTAACCTAGAGAAGGAAACAGACATCCAGTTTCAGAAAGCACAGAAAGTTCCAAACAAGATGAACCCATAGAGATACACACCATGACATATAATAATTAAAATGTCAAAGATTAAAGATAAAGAGAGAATTTTAAAAGCAACAAGAGAGAAGCAATTAGTAACATACAAGGGAAACCTAATAAAGCCATCAGCTGGTTTTCAGCAAAAACTTTGCAGGCCAGAAGGGAGTGGCATGAAATATTCAAAGTGCTGAAAGAATAAAATCTACAACCAAGAATACTCTATCTAGCAAGATTATTATTCAGAACTGAAGGAGAGATAAAGACTTTCCCAGACAAAGAAGTTAAAGGGTTCATCACTATCGAACTGGCCTTACAAGAAATGTTAAAATGACTTAGGTTGAAAAGAAAGGACACAACTAGAAGAAAATTATGAAAGGGGACTCACAAAAATTAAAAGATATAAAATATGACAAGATAGATATAAAATGAGGGAGGGGGAAGTAAAAATGAAGCTCATTTAGAATGTGTTCAAACTTCAGTGACCATCAGCTTAATGGTCACTTAACTGCTAATACTTAGGATGTTATATATAAAGATTTTATTTATTTGAGAGAGTGAGCACATAAGTGTATGTGTCGGGGGAGGGGCAGAGGGACTGGAGGAGCAGACTCCCCGCTGAGCAGGGAGACTGACACAGGCTCGTTCCCAGGACCCCAAGATCATGACCTGAGCTGAAGGCAGATGCTTAACCGACTGAGCCACCCAGGTGCCCCTAAGGATGTTATATATAAATTTCGTGGTAACCACAAACCAAAAACCTGTAATAGAGACACAAAAGAGAAAGAGAAAGAAAGCCAAGCCTAACACTAAAGAAAGTAATCAACCTTAAGTAAAGAGAACAAGAGAAGAAAGGAATGGAGAAGAACTACAAAAACATCCAGAAAACAATTAACAAAATGGCAATAAGTACATACCTATTAATAATTATGTTAAATGTAAATAGACTAAATGCTTCAATCAAAAGACATAGGGTGACAGGGGTGCCTGGGTGGCTCAGTCAGTTAAGCATCTGACTGTTGATTTTGGCTCAGGTCATGATCTCAGGGTTGTGACACTGAGCCCCAAGTCAGGCTCTGTGCTGGGCGTGGAGCCTGCTTAAGATTCTCTCCCTCTCCCCCTCCCCTCCCTCTCTAAAAAAACAAAACAAAAAAAACAAGACTCATCTATATGCTGCCTATAAGAGACTTACTACAGACCTAAAGACATACAGACTGAAAGTGAAGAGATGGAAAAAGATATTCCATGCAAATGGAAGTGAAAAAAAAGCCTGCAGCAGCAATACTTATATCAGACAAAATAGACTTCAAAACAAAGGCTGTATTAAGAGACAAAGAAATGCACTATATAACGATAAAGGGATGAATCCGACAACAGGATATAGCACTGTAAATATCTAAGCACCCAATACCAGAGCACCTAAATGTATAAAGCAGATTTTAACATACACAAGGGGAGAAACAGTAATACACTAATAGTAGGGATTTTAACATCCTACTTACATGAATGGATAGATTATCCAGGCAGAAAATCAATAACGAAAGTTTCTTTGAACAACACATTAGACTGGATGGACTTGACATAAATAAATATATATAAACATTCCAGCCAAAACAGAATACACATTCTTTTGAAGTGCACATGGAACATTCTACATGATAGATCATATATCTCAATAAACAAGTCTCAATAAACTTAAGACTGAAATCATATCAAGCATCTTTTCTAACCAAAATGGAATGAAATTAGAAATCACTTACAAGAAAAAAAGTGGAAAAACCCTAAGCATGTGGAGGCTACACAACATGTTATAAACAACCAATAGGTCAATGAAGAAATCAAAGAGAAAATTAAAAAATACCTCTAAACAAATGAAACCTAATGGTCTAAAATCTTTGGGATACAGCAAAAGCAGATCTAAGAAGGAAATGTATAGTGACCTCAAAAAACAAGAAAAATCTTAAACAATCTAAACTTATTCCTAAAGGAAGTAAAAAGAGAAAACAAGACCCCAAATTAGTAGAGGAAAGGAAATAACAACGATCAGAGCAGAAATAAATGTAACAGAGACAAGAAAAAAAATAGAAAAGATCAATGAAACCAAGAGCCGGATCTTTGGAAAGGAAAAAAAAAAAAAAAAGAAAGAAAGAAAAACAAAACTGATAAACCTTTAGTCAGATTCATCAAGAAAAAAAGAGAGAGGATCCAAATAAATAAAATCAGAAATGAAAGGGGTTAAGTAACAACTGACACCACAGAAATACAAAGGATATGAAAAATTACATGCCAAGAAATTAGACAATGTAGAAGAAATGGATAAATTCAAAGAAACATAATTTTCCAAAAGTATATCAAGAAGAAATAGAAAAGGTGATTACTAGTAACAAAACCGAATGGGCATCAAAAAACTCCATTTAAAGATGGGTTAATACTTATTCTCAAACTATTCCTAAAAACAGAAGAGGAAGGAAAACATCAAATACATTCTATGAGGCCAGCATTACCCAGATATCAAAACCAGATAAGGACATTAGAAAAAAAGAAAACTACAGAGCAATATCCCTAATGAACATAGATACAAAAATCCTCAACAAAAGATTAGCAAACCAAATTCAACAATACACTGAAGATCATTCACCATGGTCAAGTGGGATTTATTCCTGGAAGCAAAGATGGCTCAATATATGCAAATAAATCAACATGATACTCCATATTAACAAAAGGAAGGATAAAAATCATTGGATCATTTCAATATATTCACAGAAGGCATTTGACAAAATTCAACATCATTCGTGATAAAACAAACAAACAAACCTCTCAACACAGTGGGGTTAGAGGGGTCATACTTCAACATAATAAAGGCCATAAATAACAAACCCACAGCTAACATCATACTCAGTGGTGAAAAACTGAGAGCTTTTCCTCTGAGATCAGGGATAAGACAAGAATGTCCATTCTCACCACTTTTATTCAACATGATACTGGAAGTAATACCCACAGCAATCAGATAAGAAATAAGAGGGCATCCAAATTGGTAAGAAAGAAGTAAAACTGTCACTATTTGCAGATGACATGATACTATATACAGAAAATCCTAAAGACTCCACCAAAAAACTACTAGAACTGATAAATGAATTTAGTAAGGTTACAGGATACAAAATCAACGTAGAGAAATCCATTGCATTTTTCTACATGAAGCAACAGAAAGAGAAACTGAGAAAGCAATCTCATTTACAATTGTACCAAAATAGTAAAATACCTAAGAACAAACTAAACCAAGATGAAAGACCTGTACCCTGAAAACTATCGATGAAAGAAATTGAAGAAGACACAAACAAATGGAAAGATATTCCATGCTCATGGCTTGGAAGAACAAATATTGTTAAAATGTCTATATTACCTAAAGCAATCTACAGATTTAATGCAATCCATATTAAAATACCAACAGCATTCTTCCCAGGGCTAGAAGAAATAATCCTAAAATTTGTGTGGAACCACAAAAAAACCCCAAATAGCCAAAACAATCTTGAAAAAGATCACAATTCCAGATTTCAAGTTATACTACAAACAGACACATAGATCAATAGAACAGGATAGAAAGCCCAGAAACAAACCCATGATTATATGGTCAACTAACCTTTGAAAAAAAGAGGCAAGACTATGCAATGGTGCTGGGAAAACATGACAGCTACATGCAAAAGAATGAAACTGGACCACTTTCTCACACCATACATAAAAAATAAACTTAAAATGGATTAAGGACCTAAATGTGAGACCTGAAACCAAAAAAACTCCTAAAAGAGAGCACAGGCAGCAATTTCTCTGACATTGGCTGAAGCAACATTTTTCTAGATATGTCTCCGGGGGCAAGGGAAATAAAAGCAAAAATAAACTTCTGGGACTACATCAAAATAAAAAGCTTCTGTACAGCAAAGGAAACCATCAACAAAACTAAAAGACAACCTACTAAATGAGAGAAGAAAGATATTTGCAAATGACATATCCAATAAAGGGTTACTATCCAAAATATATAAAAAACTTATACAACTCAACACCTGAAAAACAAATAATCTAATTAAGAAATGGGCAGAAGACATGAACAGACATTTTCCCAAAGATAGCCAGCTGGCCAACAAACACATGAAAAAGATGCTCAACATCACTCATCATCAGGTAAATGCAAATCAAAACCACAATGAGATATCACCTCACACCTATCAGAATGTCTAGTACCCCAAAGAAATAACAAGTGTTGGTGAGGATGTGGAGAGAAACACTATACATATGCTGTAGATATCATTTCTAAAAATAAAACATTACAGATTAAACTTTCAAGAGGTTTGGTGCTGCATCCTTTACACTTTTACATGTGTATGCACCTATAAACAATATATTGTATTGTTTTTAAAAATTCACTACAATTTGTCTTTTTCATTTGAAATAATGTTTTTGAGACTCATCTGTGCTATATACAAATTTAGTTAATTCCTTTTAACTTTTTGATAGCATTTAGATAAGCAATTAAGTTGCTTAATGAAGTTGCTTGGTATACAGTTAAGTTGCTTCTAGTTTTCAAATATTACAAACAATACTGCAATGAACAGCTTATTCTTATGCATATATGTAAGCATCTCTAGAGTAGGGTCTCTCAGATATTTATGACCCACAGTAAGAAATACATTTTCTTCATGATCCTATATAGGCATACAAATATATTTCTCTACATATGTGTATAAACTAAAACAGTGGCATGAAATTTTACCCTTATGTATGATACACTTGGGTATTTCCTTTTTTTAAAGATTTTATTGTTTTTACTTATTTATTTTTTAAAGATTTATTTATTTGAGAGAGAGAGAGAGAGCATGAGCGGGAGAGGGAATCTCAAGCAAACCCAGTGCCAAGCATGGAGCCCAAAGTGGGGCTCGATCCCGCAACCCCAAGATCAAGACCTGAGGCCGAAACAAAAAGTCAGATGCTTAACTGACTGAGACACCCAGGTGCCCCTAAAGACTTTTTTTTTTTAAGATTTTATTTATTTGACAGAGAGAGAGCAAGCAGAAGCAGGGGAAGCAGCAGAGGGAGAGGGAGAAGCAGGCTGTCCACTGAGCAGGGAGCGGGACTCGGGGCTCGATCCCAGGACGCTGGGATCATGACCTAAGCTGAAGGCAGATGCTTAACCAACTGAGCCACACAGGCACCCCATGATTTTATTTTTAAGTAATTTCTACACCCAGAATCGGGCTCAAACTTAACCCTAAAATCAAGAGTAGCACGATCTACTGACTGAGCCAGCCAGGTGCCCCTTGGGTATCTTCTCTACTATTTAATTTAAAAAATGCTAGTTACAACCACTTTAATGATTTTATATCCCACTAAATCTGTAGCTTGGAAAACAATGCTCTAGATATACTTATAAGTACTACTGCTGGAAAGTATGTATGCATGTCCTCATTTACTATGTAATTGTTTGAACATCCCCCTGTCAAATGACTGGTCTGGCTTGGTACGGAATTCTAGTTTTACATTTATTTTCCTTTGTCATTTTAAGCTAATATGCCTCTGTTTTTGTCTTCTTTATTTCTGATGAGAACTGTGTTGTTAATCAATTTTTTTCTGATAGTGTTTGAGATATATTCTTTACCGTAGATACTTTTTAAATTTTCAGCTATTAGCTCTTTGAATGTTGTTCTTTTCTTCTCTCAGATATATTCTGGAGTTTATTATATCCTCCACAGTTTTTAATCTATTTGTAAATTATCTTCCTCAAGTCTTTATCTCTTTTTATTCTGGAAGATCTCTTTCATTTTGCCTTGCAATTCACTAATGCTTTCTCCAGTTATATAAGCTCTACCACTGAGTCCATCTATTTAGTTTTTTTTATTTCTATGACCACATGTTTTATTTCCCACATTTCCAAATTGTTTTTTTCATATATACACCTTTACCCACCCCCCCCAATATCCTTTTCTTATTTCATGGATGTTACTATTTTAATCTCTCTGAACATTTTAAACATATATATTTTAAAGTCTCTTTTCAGGGCACCTAGGTGGCTCAGTTGGTTGAGCAACTGACTCTTGAATTCAGCTTGGGTCATGATCTCAGGGTCGTGATATCGAGCCCCACTTAGTGCAGAGTCTGCTTGTCCCTCTCCCTCATCTTTTGCTTTGTCTCTCTCAAATAAATAAAATCTTTTAAAAAAAATAGTCTCTTTTAATCAGATTCTGTATTTATCTCTAATTCTTCAGGTGTGAATTCTCCCATTTGTTGGGATTCATGCTGCCTTCATGGTCCTAAACATCTCTGTGTGCTTTGACTGAAATCCTACCTTTCTGTGGGGTTTACTCCTGGGTGCTCCTTTATGTTGACTTCTTTCCTCATTGCTCTGGCTGTGACTATGGGTTTTACTGCTCTAAAACCAGTTGTTTTTAATCCCATTCCAGGCTATGTGAGATAATTAACCTATTTCCCAGCCCCTGTAGAGGTCCCTGTTTCTATCCCCTGGAGAACTCAGTGCCCACTCTCTGCCATACATGGGACATGTTTAATTCCCATTCCTATAAGAGTTAAAATCCCTAGCCACAGTGCTTGTGTCCATTTCCAGATCCCAGCAGGTTTCAGCCTTTGCTTTTGTGATTTCTCTTATAATTTCTGACCTATAGATGAAAATATGTATACTGGTGGTACATGTTATAGAAAGGTTAGTGTCTACAGTGTTAAAGCAAAAATCATATACAGTTGGGGTGCCTGGGTGGGTTAAGGTCTGACTCTCGATTTTGGCTTGAGCCCTGCATTGGGCTCCACGCAGGGTTTAGAGCCTGCTTGAGATTCTCTCTCTCCCTTTCCCTCTGCCCCTCTCCCTGCTCTCCCTCTCTTTCTCTCCCTCTCAAATAAATCTTTTAAAAAAATCATATATAGTCAAGATTCTTTAAAAAAAAAAGATCTTATAAACTGACCATTAAGTAAACATTGTCCAACAGTTTTTTTCTCCAGCAGTGAGAGACTGGGCTTGGCCACATGTCAATTATGTTTAGATGCAATGTTAACAAAAACAAAAAACAAAAAACAAAACCCTTATTTTAAAACAGAATAAAACCTGACACTGTGAGAGATTTCCTCTATGACAGGCCTAAAGGAATGAGCCAAACTGAGGTAACAGCAGATTTATATATGTCCTCTCACAATTCCACTAACTGAGATGGTGAAACTACTGCCTATACTATTTAAATTCTTTCTCTCCTTTTTCTTTTGCCCAGTACAGGTAGCTAAATTTGCATTAAATTAAATGTATATAATGCAACTCCACTCTATATATGCCTACATCCTACATGTATCTTACATACCCTTAAAATAAAAATTTCAAATTCTTACTATAGTAGAACATGTTTTTTTTAGTGGAATGCCAATGTTATGGGATTATGAATTATAAGCACCTTTCACTTTATAAAGAAGTAGCAAGGAAATATTTGTAAAAGTAAAACAAGACATATAACATAATGGTAAAGAGCATGGGTTCAAACACTGACTCTTCAATTTGTTTGCCCTACGACCTTAAAATTGGCTTCTCAACTTCCTCATTTGTAACACAGAAGTAATATTACCTACCTCATGGGGTTTTGTGAGGATTAAGTAAGAAAGTGTATGTAAAGCACTTGTTACAGTGTCTGGCACTGTTACATGCCTTTAGCTGGACTTGTTGCTATTATGATTATGGTACTAGATTAAAGGAAATACTCATCCTTGGAAGAAATAACTTTCAAATTACTATAATATTTGGCAAAGAGTTTTCTTTTCTATTGCTAGTGAGACAGTGTATCTTTCCATTTTCGATTCTTGGTGAACAGAGTTTAGAGAGACAGACAAACTGATACAATGCAGGACTTCCTGACAAGTTACCCCTACATTCAGAAGACTTTTTGAAATGCCATGTTTTTCTACTCACATGTCTATGCAGCCCTCAGAACAGTCACACGAATCAGTAAACATGTTGGTAAAGCTGTTTAGATAATATGCTCGTGGCCACATAGTCCTTCTGTACTTAAACTGTGGAAGCTTTCTATTGTCAATTTCATTACAGAAAGAAATGGGTACCGATTCCACTCCATTGCTAATATCCACATCAGAAACAATTTCTTCTTGTTTTGGGTAATTCCGAGTCAACTGAACATAGGTATTGAAAGAAAAGTTATCTGTAAATAAAAAGTTACACTCTGTCTCAAGCAGGTAACGGAAAACTTCTTCCACATTTCGTAGACTCCTTCCACAAGGGGTTTTATAACTCACATGGAGTGCTGAAGAATGAGAGTTTGTCTTTGCATGTCGTCTTTGGAAGTGGCATTTGATTGGTAGCTGCAGAGGGTTTTCTCCCTTGAAGGTAAGTGGTATTTTCATCAGACAAGTTCGAGAGCAGTCATGACTTCGGTAAGATAGATTCAAAGATGATTTCTTTTCTCTGATGTATGCAACTTTATTTTCCAAAGGAGGAACTTCCTTATTTTTTGTAGATCTGTTTAAAATTAATTATTAATTAGTATCTCAAATTTATACAATTCCCCATTTTTAAAAAACAATGCACACTAAAGAGTTAGTTCCTATTATCTTTTTAGACATCACTAAAACAAGCCAGACTCTGAAATAAACATTTTACTTATCATGTTCTGTAACCATATAAAAGTTATACCTTAAGGGTTTTTTTTCCTCTGGACACCAAATACATGGTGTTTTTTTCCAGCTCCACCTCTTCAACTGGGTGTCCAATAATTCAGTTCAGTTCTGACACTGTCTACTTGGAGTCAGCATCAGTTACCTGAAGTTGAAGGCCTCAGTCCCACAAGATTGTCTCCACTTCAAACGCCAAACACAAGTTCCAGGCCACCTAAACTGACCAACCCAGGGGTTTCCACATGACCTCCTCAGGTTTGATAAATTGCTAAAAGATTCACTTTAATTACTATTACCATATTACTATGTTTTAATTACTATTACCAATTTATAATAAAAGATACAGCTCAGGGGCAGCCAAATGTAAGACGTACATAGAGCAAGGGAAGTGGGAAGGGGCATGGAGTTGGCCTATCCTCTCCATGTGTGCCACCCTCCCAGCACCTCAAAGCCTTTACCAACCAGGAAGCTTACAGAATCCTGTCCACTTAGAGGTTTTTAAGGAGACTTCACTACGTGTGCCCCATTGATTAAATCATTTGCCACTGGAGATTATCTGAATCTCTAGCCCTTCTCCCCTCACTGGAGGCTGGGAGGTAGGACTGAAAGTTTCAAGCTTCTAATGGAGGTTTAATCTTTGGTGACCAGCCTCCACTCTGAAGCTAACTGGGAGCCCATCACCAAGTCATTTCATTAGCATGCCAAAGACACTCATTCTTCAGGAAATTCCAAAGGTATTAGAAGCTAAATGAGGGACCAGAACAAAGACCAAATATTCTTCCTATTATACCACAACCTAATTTCAGAATATCCCAGAAAGCTGTGATTATAGCTGTAATTCTGTGCTACACAGCACCTACCATTTAGAGCATGCACTTTGAGGAATGTTACTTCTTCAAGCATGCTTGGTTCAAAATTCTTGCTTGTAAAAAACAGGAAAGGCTAACTAAAAAAAAAAAAAAATAACTAATTCATCAAGACTCCTGCAATAATTATACCAACTGGATTTCTTCTGTAATGTGTATTCCACCTGGCATCATATTGACAAATATAAAATGATCAGCTGATACAAGAAAATGGAGAGGTTACTGATTTTAAGGGAAAAAAAAATCTGTGAAAAGATTCCATGTGTATAGAACTCAAGTTTTAATCTTTCATAAAGTACCCAAGTTTTGTTTTACCTAATATTTTCTATCTATCTTTAGGTATCTGTTATTTATTATAAAAGTTACATAGGTATTTTTGGAGATACTTTTATGCTCACTATATAAAGCAGCACTATCAATAAGACTTTCTGCATTGATAGAAATGTTCCATGTCTGTGCTGTTCAATTTGGTAGCCCCACTAGCCACATGTGGCTATTGAACACTTTAAATGTGGCTAATGTGACCAAAAAACTGAATTTTAAATTTAATTTTGATCAATTCAAACTTAATTTTAATTCAAATAATTCAAATTTAAGTAGTCACATGTAGCTAGTGGCTACTATACTGAATGCACAGATACGAGGTTCTCCATCCCTTTTTCAGCTATATAGCACTCCTCTGCATAAATTCCACAATTTAACTAGTCTTCTACTGTTTCCAATCTTTTGCTATCACAAATCATGATGTGATGAATAACCTGGTGCATAACAATTTCAAGCATGTAGAGATATCACTTCAGAATACATTTCCAGAAGTGGGAGTACTAGGTCACAGGGTAAATGAATTAGTAATTTTGTTAAGATTGCCAAACTGTTCTCCATGGGGTCAGCCCTTCCAGCAATTTATGAGAGTGCTTGCTTTTGCAGAGCCTCATCAATCAACGGCTCTTGATGTTTTGGAATGTCCTACTATATTTATAAATCTTTTAATGTTGAAAACATTTGTTTCCAATTTTCCTATTGGTTACTACTTTGATGAACATCCTCATACATAAATCCTTGACCAAATTCCTGATTATTTTTCCTGATTATTACCTTAGGATACATTCCTTTAAGACGAATTAGTGGGTAACAAGAATACACATTTTAAAATAACCTCTTATTAATAAAACTTGCAAACTTATACATAACTGTGTATTTTTCTCACTAAAAAAAAAAAAACTGTTTTAGTATATGTGCTGCCGAAGCGAGCACAAAAAAAAAAAACTGTTATATTGGACCCCCACGTACTTGTAAGAACTGTAGAACTCTCAGCACACGATGACTCCATCCAAACCTGTGCACTAAGACAACCAAACTCTCTAGTAAGGCTTCTAGCAGCATAAGGCCATGTCTCTGGGAGGACCCAAGTCCCCCAATAAAGTGCTGCCTGAGAAAGCTCAAGGCTATCAGAAGAGTTTAAGGTTTCTTCTAGCCAACACCTGAAGATAAGCCCCTCAACCTTTCTTTCTTAGAGCATTTACTAAAAAGTAAAAAGGGCTTGCAATTGTGAATCTTTCCTCCATTCCCCAAAGATGTGTATTTAATTCCTACAACTCAGTAGTACCTTTCTCCAGGTCCTGAAGGCCCTTCTCTTGGAAGTTAATCGTCAGGAAGGATAGGGCCTTTGTCTTCCAGTCTCTGTGGGAGGATAAATCCTAACTTTGATGGTTTCCAGCTAGCACACATAGCTGGCCTCAGAGTCATTCACACTAACTCTTCGTAATTTTTCACTTGGGTTCCCCTCTTCCTCTATCTCTACTCCCTCATTCACCTGTAAAACACCAGCCACCCCAGCACAAGTTGGAATGGAGCTCAGCTTTTCCCCCTACTGTCAGTAGTTACTGAGTAAAATCAGTTTTCATCACTTTAATGTCTGGTTTTATTTATCTTTGACACTTGTTACCAAACTTCAATTATCAACATGTTGCCTGTTTTACTTCTATTCTTCCTCCTCTTGCCCCACACTAGAATATACTGGAGTATTTTAAAGCAAATCCTAGACATTACCTGAAACAATTCAGTATGTATATCTAACAAACAAGGCTTTTTAAAAAACATACAATCTCAATGACCTATCTTCACATTTTGGTGATTGTTAAATTTGTTTGAATCAGAATTCAGAAAGTCCCTGATTGTATTTGATTCAGATGTCTTTTTGCCTCTAATCTTTTAGCAGTGTCCCCTCCCTCTTCATTTTATGACATTTATTTGTTGAAGTTGAATAAACTGTGTCATTTGTCCTATAGCATTTCCCACCTTCCGGTATTTGGTTGATGCTTTCCTTGTGGTGGTATCATTTAACTCATCCTTCTGTCCCTCTATTTGGTAAATCAGTAGTCAGTTCTAGAAGCTCGATTAGATTTAAGTTCTTAGGGGCGCCTGGGTGGCTCAGTCGTTAAGCGTCTGCCTTCGGCTCAGGTCATGATCCCAGGGTCCTGGGATCGAGCCCCGCATCGGGCTCCCTGCTCCATGGGAAGCCTGCTTCTCCCTCTCCCGCTCCCCATGCTTGTGTTCCCTCTCTCGCTGCGTCTCTTGTCAAATAAATAAAATCTTTAAAAAAAAAAAAAAGATTTAAGTTCTTAGGCTGGGGGGTGGGGGTTGTTCTCTATCTTTCTTTCACTTAATAGTTTTGTGATTCACTCATGATTATTGGCTAGGCCAGTGCTACTCAAGGTGTGGTGGTGTCAGTCCCCAGTGGTTTGCTACCAATTCATAATAAGTACAAAAATATAAAGATGACAAAGTTTAGAAACTTTTACAGCAATTTAACATTGTTGCAACATCTCATTGCATTTTATAAGTGTATTCCTCAATAAATTTGAAGTTTCAAACAAAACAAAACACCTGTTCTTACCACCATTAGTTTGACAGCACTGGCCTAAGGCCACAGTTTCTTTGGGAATGGGGGGAAGTTGTAAAAATAACAATCTTCCAATTCTACCATTTCTATTGCATTTTCTGGCTGGAATTCTTTGATAAGGAAGAAATTTTCCTCATCAACTCTTGGGTTATCTGAAATACAGTTAATATAGGAAAAGCAGGATAAATGCTTGATTCTCTTTACTAGAATTCAGAATGGTGAGTTGTATCCTAGCAACTACCAAAGTGACTGATTTTTAAAATGTTATCATGAACCCATTTATAGATTTAATGTGTTTAAATCAATCACCGTGATTATTCCTTTAGATGTTCAAATTGTGCCATTTTTAGCCAGTGGGAGCTCCTCCAAGTTTGCTCCTATATCTAACACACTTGGTAGGCTTTGATGGCTTTCTTGCTTTCTGTCCCAAGAAGTCCCAGGTCTAGAATCAGCCATTCCTCCAAAGGACTATGGTTCCACTTAATGAGAAATAACATTTAGAGATCACAATCATGGTTCTAGGAGGTACACACATTTTAACCAATACAGACTACCAAACTGCTTTCCAAAAAAGCTGGACCAATTTACACTGTATGAATGTTGATATAATTATTATTTTTAAATTTTTAACCAATTTGATTAATGAAAAAAACCTTATTAGCTCCTTAATGTTTTTCTCTAAGTAATAGAGAGTTTGAACATAATTTCATGTTTACTGGTCTTTTTTTCTTTTTTCCTTTGGTTAACTGTTCATATGCTTTGTCCAATTTCCTATTGGAGGTTTGTTTGTTCATTCACTCATTCATTCTTCCAACAGATTTCCTGAGTGCCTGCTATACACCAGCTGCTATGGAAACAATGATGAAAGCTCCATGATCTCAAGGAGCTTACATTCTAGGCAGACAACTAAGTATCTACAATAAAGTGTAAATAATGTTATGAATAAAGCCATGATACATAATGTCAGGAGAAGACATCTTTATTATTTTTTTTATTAGGGCTCTAATTTTATAATTAATTTTTCCATGAGGTGGGAGTCTAATTTCATAATTTATTCTGATGTACCATGAAGATCTAACTTAAATTTTCCAAATGATATCCAATTGTTCCAGAGTCATTTACTGAATAAGTCTTTCTTTTACTGTGTAACTTTTGACTTACTAACTTAATCCTATCCTACACTCTTATAAATATATAAAATGTTCTATTATTTTCTAGGCTTATTCTGTCTCTTGATGCAACTGTTACCAATTGACACAAACCAATACCAATGTGGTTTTTTTCCATAGGTTGATGGAACATTTTGAGATTTATCAGAGCAAGCCCTCTGTCACTATTTTTCCTTTTGAACATGTTGTTTTCTGATTTTTTGCCTTTTGACATTAAATTTATAGTATTTGCCAGCTTAAAAAAATCCAACTGCCTGGATTTCATGTTAAATTAAATCTACAAATTTATTTGGAAAGAATTTACATTTTTGTAATATATAGCTTTCCCATCCAGGAACACAGTAAGTTTATCCATTTATTAAAATCTTTAGCTTTAATTTTCCTCATGTATACATTTCTTGTAATTAGTCCCATTTATTTACTTTTTTGGTATTGTGAATGGGGACTTTATTCCATATTTTCTATTGGTATACACTTTCAGATTTTTATTTTATGTGACTGTTACTAAACCCTTTTCTTAGCTTAATAATTTTACAATTGACAAATTTTCAGGGTAGATAAGATCATCTACAAATAATTTCACCATGTACATTTCAATAATCATATTTTCTTTGACATTCTGTTGTACTGCCTAGAATTTCTAGGAAAATATTGAATTACAATTATGATAGCAGGCATTCCTGTCTTATTTTAAGGAAAATGCATCTAGAGATTCATCAATACATAGGATATAGATGTTAGAGAAATACATGGTCTATCCCATTAAAGATAATGCTTCTATTTCTAATTGTCGGTATTGAATTTTTAAATTCTTTTGGCATCTGTTAAGTTTTTCTTCCTATGGTTTACTTTGGTAAAATAATGGATTTTCTGGGCGCCTGGGTGGCTCAGTTGGTTAAGTGACTGCTTTCGGCTCAGGTCATGATCCTGGAGTCCCTGGATCGAGTCCCGCATCGGGCTCCCTGCTCGGCAGGGAGTCTGCTTCTCCCTCTGACCCTCCCCCCCTCTCATGTGCTCTCTCTCTCTCATTCTGTCTCAAATAAATAAAATCTTTAATAAAAAAAAATAATGGATTTTCTAATACTAAATCATTCTTGCCTGACTAGAGTAAATTCCACTTGGTCATCTCACTCTTTTAATATTTCTCTGGATTAGAATTGCTAAAATTTTATTTAAGATCCTTATATCCATAATAGTGATACTTAAACTTTTAGGGTCACGAACCCTTTCCACAATCTGATGAAAATTATGACTCTCTCCCTAGAAATATAGCGTTAACATAAAATTTTGCGTACCATTAAGGGACTCCATAGCCCTAAGGACTCATGAATTTATTATAGTTAACTTCTTATTTTGATGGTTTCCATGCCACTCCCATATCTTAAATACTATGTCCTCCTCAATCCTAATTTCCACATTCTGATTCATATTTTGGTCAGCAAGAGGATGTATAAGAAAGTTTTCCAGAAGGGCACATGGGTGGTATGTTTTCTGAGCATCTGCAGGGGTTAAGTCTGGTGCTAACCTGGATTTGTTTTGTTTTGTTTTTTTGTGTTTTATTTTTTTGCTTTTGTCTAAATACTTCTAACATACTTATACTTTGATACTAAAACTTTTTTTAACAAGTGTTTATCTAATAGCAATTTTCATTACTATGGTACTTGGTGAAGCCTTTTACCTCCAGACTTGATATTTTCTTACACTCAGAAGTTATCTTTTTTATTGTTTCTGTTTCCCTTATTCTAGCTTCTAGTGTTTTTGTTTCAGTTCAGAATAAAATATGGCAGATTTTTCCATAAGCAATGCTTTTGTAGGGCAGGTTTACATTATTTTTAAAATATATTGAAAATATCTACATTTCATATTTTTATAAGTACCAAATTTATAAATGGAAAAGATATGTATTTTTATTTTCTGAGTTGTCAGAGCAATTCTGAATCCTAGTTTAGATATTGTGATCTCCTTCACCATGAACAGCAGCACACTGACCCTAATCCTACCACTTTCGCTTGAAATGCTTACATTTTCTAAAGAACATTATAACATAGGGATGATCCTGAAAGCATTTCTGTAGCATTCACTAGAGTTACTGGTTTTCTGTTAGTAGCTTCTTTTTTAGGATGGTAATTATTCATCATTCTCTTTTTTTTCTCATCCATTTGTCCTTTTCTTCTACATTTTGGATAATCTTATAGATCCCAGATTACATCTTTAATCTCCTTAATAGGTGACTTTCACAATGAACACTTTCTTAAATGAAAGACTAGGATAAAACTGATCACTGCACTACTATTTACAAATAGGAAGTATTTAAAACCAACCTAATTACCCATCCTTAAAGGAATGGATAAGTAAAATGTAGTATTTCACATTATGAAAAACCAAACAAGAGTTAAAGGGAATGAAACAGATCTATACACAGCAATATGACTAGATCTCAAAATAATACTAAGAAAAACAAGATGATACATGTATGAATATTTCCATGAAACTTTAAAACTACAATTATACTATATATTGTTGGTGACTATATAAATATTAAAAAATTAACTAGAGAAATAATTGATGATAGTGATGCTCTTGGGAAGGCAGATAGGGGAATGGAACTTGTCATAGTAAGAAGTTAGGTATGGATCAAAGAGACTCTCTCTCTCTCTCTATTTTTTTAAAGAAAGTGGAAGCAAGTACAACGAAATGTTAATAGCTGTTAATTCTAGATTGTGTTTGGGTTTTGCTGTATTCCTTTATAGGTTTTTAATCTTTTAAATTTCTTGAAAAGACAGTAAAAAAATACTAGATGAGAATGTAGCTAAAAGATTAAGGCAAATCCAATGGGGGAAAAAACCAGAAGAATCATGAGGAAAGGTTTTATTTCCCTTAAATAATTTCAATCTGTTTTAGTATTTTTGAATAATGTTGGGGGTATATATTCCACAGTAAGAAATATATTCTATAATGCACCTTTTGCTTTACTCTTCCATTTAACTTTAGCCTTGTCCACTTTAGTATTGCTTTTATTCATTTATTTATTTTGGTATCCAATATTTCCTTGTTTTTTAAAGCATGTGCCTGGAATTGCTTTTCTCTTAAGTGCTACTTTCCTTCCTACCACTTTTTCTTATAAAGCATAGTACACTCCAAACTCTGAGCACTTCTATTTATTTGTCTACCTAAGAAATAACCTCCCCTCTGTCTTGTTTCATTCAATGTTCACTGTAATAAATTCTCTTAGGCTCTCACAGCTTTGTTCTTTGTTTTGATATAGGTTACTCACTCTCATGTGATTTTATTTATACACCTACAGGGTTGTATAACTAGCAAACCAAATGTTTCATTTTCCTTTTCAACTTGCCTTAACCAAATAAATTACGCTTCAGACTGGCTTCTGTGGCATCCTTTTCTCCAAATCTTTTTATTTGATTTTCCCTATTTCAACTATGCTCTTTTGTTCCTGTTTTGCTTTTTTTGGGAAAGGGAAATATGGAATACTAGTTTGATGACTTGAAAAGTTCTTCTCTGAATATGAAAAGATTAACTTAGGGTACATGTGAGAGAGGAAGTATCTGGGTTATCCTTAGTTCTTAAATAATAACTAATGTTTGTACTGCAGTTTATAGTTTACAATGTACTTTTACATAATCTCCTCATGTGACAATAAGTACAGCTCCAAGTTAGTCATTATTGGAACAATACACAATTAGACCTACTCAGGACTAAAATTTGTAATAGTAAACATGCTGGTAAAACTGGTAATTTGGAATTTAAGATTTCAAAAATGTTAGCCAACCTGGCTTAAATGTACTCTTCTGGTGACTAAATTAATTAAAATTAAGAGATAGAAGGCTTGAGTTATTAGGCAATTAACAAAGGGAGAAGTACCTTTTATACTGAAGCAGAGTTAGAAAACAAGAAGCAGAAAAACATGGAAATGAAACACTGATATGAATCTTAGAAGTGACTCTTTTCTAAATTGTGCCTCATTTCATAAAGTCAAAGAAAACCAACTTACTACAAGCTCCAGAAGTAAAGTAACCTAGTTTCAATCCCATTTTATGGGGAGAAAAGTTAACTTTCTTATACAAATGAAGATACATTACTAGAAAAAAACAAAACAAAACCAATCCCAGAGGAGAACATAGGCAGTAACCTCTTCGACATCGCCCACAGCAACTTCTTTCACAAGACACGTCTCCAAAGGCAAGGGAAACAAAAGCAAAAATGAACTTTTGGAACTTCATCAAGATAAAAAGCTTCTGCATAGCAAAGGTAACAATCAACAAAACAAAGAGGCAACCCACAGAATGGGAGAAGATATTTGCAAATGACTACAGATAAAGGGCTGATATCCAAGATCTATAAAGAACTTCTCAAACTCAACACCCAAAAAAACAAATAATCAAATCAAAAAGTGGGCAGAAGACATGACACTTCTCCAAAGAAGACATACAAATGGCTAACAGACATATGAAAAGGTGTTCATCATCATTAGCCATCAGGGAAATTCAAATCAAAACCACATTGAGATACCACCTTACACCAGTTAGAATGGCAAAAATGGACA
This sequence comes from Neomonachus schauinslandi, assembly GCF_002201575.2. Classification (NCBI taxonomy): domain Eukaryota; kingdom Metazoa; phylum Chordata; class Mammalia; order Carnivora; family Phocidae; genus Neomonachus; species Neomonachus schauinslandi. The sequence continues at coordinate 58,986,221 of NC_058405.1, read as the reverse complement.
GGGCAAGAAACAACAAATGTTGGAGAGGTTGTGGAGAAAGGGAACCCTCTTACACTGTTGGTGGGAATGCAAGTTGGTACAGCCACTTTGGAAAACAGTGTGGAGGTGCCTCAAAAATTTAAAAATAGACCTACCCTATGACCCAGCAATTGCACTCCTGGGTATTTACCCCAAAGACACTCGATATAGTTAAAAGAACGGCCATATGCACCTCAATGTTCATAGCAGCAATGTCCACAATAGCCAAAATGTGGAAAGAGGTGAGACGCCTTCAACAGATGAATGGATCAAGAAGATGTGGTCCATATATACAATGGACTATTACTCAGCCATCAGAAAGGATGAATACCCAAATTTTACATCAACATGGATAGGACTGGAGGAGATTATGCTAAGTGAAATAAGTCAAGCAGAGAAAGTCAATTATTATATGGTTTCACTTATGTGTGGAATACAAGGAATAGCATAGAGGACAACAGGAGAAGGAAGGGAAAAATGAAGGGGGGGAAATCAGAGGGGGAGATGAACCATGAGAGACTATGGACTCTGAGAAACAAACTGAGGGTTTTAGAGGGGAAGGGAGTGAGGGGATAGGTTAGCCTGGTGATGGGTATTAAGGAGGGTACATATTGCATGGAGCACTGGGTGTTATACGCAAACAATGAATCATGGAACACTACATCAAAAATTAATGATGTACTGTATGGTGACTAACATAGTAAAACAAACAAACAAAAACCCCAATCCTATACATAGTGTTATAAACCTAGTTACTGAGCCCCCCAAAATATAAAAATGCTGGAGGTAAACAAAGGATAAGTAGGTAAACATGGTATTGTCTGTATCTGTTTGCTAGCTTCCAGATAGGGGCTGCTCAGTTTGGATGTGGCTTGAGAACTGTTTTGTTATTAGACACCTTGACCTGCAAGGCTTCAGAGACTTGTCAATAAATGTCCTAGCTTTTGGCAAGTCTGAGGTAAAAAGTCACGCTTATCCTTGATGTCCACTGAAGGGGCATATTTTTTTTTAAAAAACCTATATAAACTATAGTTATCTTAAAAACTGTAGTAGATATATTTGTTTTCTGCTCAATCCTTTCTTTGGTCATCCTCTTCTGAAAGGTGGCCATTTATTTTATTTTTTTTAAAGATTTTATTTATTTATTTGAGAGAGAGGGAGAGTGAGAGGGAGAAGCAGACTCCCTGCTGAGCAGAGAGCCCCATGTGGGACTCGATCCCAGGACTCTGGAATCATGACCTGAGCCGAAGGCAGATGCTTAACCGACTGAGCCACCCAGGCACCTGAAAGGTGGCCATTTTAATTTCAGTGTACTCAAAGCTGTTGGGTCATATATTCACACTGTGCTATTTATAATCTCAAGAATTTGTATCAATACATAAAAAAAATATACCATGAGGTGACACTAGCACTAGCAGATCATATAGTGCTTAGCTGGGACAGCTATGTTAGACTATGTGGGAACAGAAGAACCAACTGATAACAGATGGAGAGAAGCAGAGCTAAAAAATGCTGACCCTGACCTCAGGTACTGACTCTCCAGTTCCAATTCTAGTCCCTATATAGCCTGCTGTGTTACATTTTCTGTTCTTAAGACACCTCATTTTATTTACGTGTGTTTATATTTAGGTTAGGGATGTATGTGTGTGTATGCACCCATTTAAAAAACCTCTTTTGGGTGTTTGTATGCATGTTATGTGAAAAGCCAAATGGCTTAAATTCACATCTCTGTCTTTTCACAGTGGGGCAAGCCTATATCCACCATTTATGTTAGCCAAAGCTGCATGTCTGGTATATCTCTAATAAATTCCACTACTTAAGCTGGCTTGTGTAGGTATGTGTTCCTGACAAAGTACCTAAGAAAAAGAATTAAGCCAGGTTTCCTAACATCACAAAAGTAGATACTTTTGAATTATTATTGAATAAAATTTTTTTTACATTTACCTATGTCATAGCTCAATTATAAGGAGAAGAAATTTAAATCAACTATAGAATAAAATACAGAAGGCGAGTTTTTTGTTTTTTATCAGTTATAAGATTTCACTCTGGTTTTGCCATTGACAAACTGTATGACCGTGAACAATTCAGCTGGGATTGAGAACCCTTGGCTTAAATTATTCCCCATTTAGTTTGCCAGTCTGCCTATGTAACTAATGGCTTGCTAGATGTTTAATTACTAAAAGCAAAATAAGTAATAAGCTCATAATCTACAGAGGAAATACAAAAGGAATTATTTAGATTTTATTTGACAGAGAGTGAGACAACAGCAGAGGGAGAGGGAGAAGCAGACTCCCCGCTGAGCACAGAGCCTGAAGTGAGACTTGATCCCATGACCCTGGGATCATGACCTGAGCCAAAAGCAGATGCCACCCAGATGCCCCCAAAAGGAATTATTTAAACATAATTTTGATCAAGAATGAAACATGGCCTTGGAATTCTTAACAGCAAAGGAAGAAAACCCTGAGTCTAATTAGAAATATCTCTTTATTTGAAAAGATCTCAGAAAGTTCAAAGTTAGGTATGATCTCATGGACAAAACCTCTGAGTGGGAATACAGCACAAGGAGAGTTGCAGGTTCTAAGGAAATGAAGTTCTGATTATGTAATCACAAATAATCCTAATGAGATGAGAAAGCAATTAGAGAAACTAATTTCTTTGGGAAGCTCAGATTTTTAAAAGAACATGTACAAAAGAAAAAAAGACCAATTATGAATACAAAATCTTGATGTGAACATATAAGAAAAGTCTCACAAAGGTTCAAGCCTACTAAGAACTGAGGTTCCCCAAAATTCTAATAAAACAGCAACAAAAACTTTAAAGCTATGTTTGGACAAGTAGACAATTTGTTGGGGGAAAGGAAGCACAAGGCTGATAACAGAAAGAAGAGCTCAAAAACAATTGTGTCTTCATCTTTTCCATCCATAAGTACTGCCCTCAGTTGGAAAGACCAGACAAAAATTAAAAGAAGAAATTAAAGTCTGTGATAATTTAAAAGGAGTCCTACAAAGCTAATTTAAACATATTTAAGATTCTAGGCCCAAACAAATCATATCTCAAGGTCTTGAAAAAATTTCAAATATGAATGAAAAATGAGAAAATGCTGCCCTGATTTTTTAAAAATAGGTAAAAAGGGAACATTCCAGAAAGCAAAGAATGATTAGTTTAATATTCATCTCTAAACACTTCTAGAAGAGAGAATCAAGGATGTGACTTTTTTTTTAAGATTTTATTTATTTATTTGAGAGAGAGAGAATGAGAGAGAACAAGCACATGAGAGGGGGGAGGGTCAGAGGGAGAAGCAGACTCCCTGCCGAGCAGGGAGCCCGATGCGGGACTCGATCCAGGGACTCCAGGATCATGACCTGAGCCGAAGGCAGTCGCTTAACCAACTGAGCCACCCAGGCGCCCCCAAGGATGTGACTTTTAAGTACTCAGAATTTGAAAAGCCAACATGGACTAGGTAAGAAAAGTACAAATTAAATTAATTTTCCTTTTTGACAAGGTTTGATAATGTCTGGCAATGATACAGAATGCTACTGCAGTGAATCTTGATAGCCTTGTCAGTAAGATAGAGAAATGTAGGTGGAATAGTGGTAGAGGTAAGTAAATTCACAGTTGGTCCAACAGTTCTTTCTGAAGAGTAATGAAGGAGCAGTGGGCCAGAAAGGTTTTATCTTTGGTCCTGTCTTATCCAATATTGTTTTCATGACTATAACAAAGACTAGAAACTCATTTAATAAATTTGTAGAAGAAAAGCTAGAAGGGAAAGACAATATAAAAGGTGATTCAAAATTCAAAAGGATTCTGATAAGCTAGGAAAATGAACTTAAAACCAAAAAGAGACACTTAGGAATAAACCAATTCCTGCATTTAGATTTAAAATAAAATTTTTAATAAAATAAGTAGAAGATGGGAGACTGGTGGTAATTTATATGAAAAAGAATCTTATATTTTAGTGATTTAAAGTGATTGAACTTGTTTTTAAAAGGTAATGAAATTTTATGCTATATAGCAGAAGACCAGAATGTCTAGGTTTCTCTAAAAGTATTGTAAAATAAGTTTTATGAGTCTTTCAGACTCAAATTGTAATGACATCTCTAATATTCGCAAATGCAAATCATATGCAAAATAGTGTCAATCTACAACTCTCATAAACCCTAAAACAATAAAGAATTCTACATTGACAATGTTTTTGTCAATTTAATATGAAAAGACAAACAAAATAAGGCAATTAATTTAAAATCTTTCTCTATAAAGACATTTTGTTTTTTGAAATTCTGTTCCTTGGACTAGCACAAAATAGTTTCAGAAACTTCCCTTAAACTAGTTCTTGAAAGTTTTAGTACTGGCATTACCTACTAAAAATAAAGACTATGTGTGAGAGCGTCAGATTTCCTCTTATACAATTTTACGTTATCCTAAGGAATCTTTACTGAAATGCTAAAAGGAGAAAGAAAAGGTCAGAAAAATTTAGCCTATTCTCATAAGCTTTCTGATACTAATTTAGAGCTGTTAAAGTATTTGAAAAGCTGAAATGATACTGAAAGAAATACTGTTTACCCTTTTCCAATACTCTTTTAGAAGAAATAATCCAGGGGCACCTGGCTGGCTCAGTCGGTAGAGCATGTGACTCTTAAGCGCAGGGTTGTGAGTTCAAGCTCCACATAGGGTGTAGAGATTACTTAAAAATAAAATTAAAAAAAATAAAAATAAAAATAAATAATCCAGGAAAAGTATTTTTTTAGTTAAAAAACTGCCAACTTGGTAGATTTCAGTATATTAATAATTTACACAAAGAAGTATTTTTTTTTTTAATTATTTATTTGAGAGAGAGCGAGCACGCAACTGGAGGGAGGGGCGGAGGGAGAGGAGAGAGAGAATCTCAAGCAGACTCCCTGCTGAGCATAGAGCCCAACACGGGGCTCAATACCACAACCCATGAGATCATGATCTGAGGTGAAATCAAGAGTTGGACACTTAACTGACTGAGCCACCCAGGCACCCCTACACAAAGAAACCTTAAACTAAATTTTATTGAAAGACTTGATTACTAGGGATATTAGCAAGTAAACAACTTTTTAAGGGACTCATGAATCTTTATCCTACATAAAATACTAAAATTTACAACTTTTAAAGCTTTTGATGGGAAAAAGTCTTTTTTATATATTCTATCTACTCTTATGTCAAATGATCAGAAAGAGTAAATCTCCTTCTGGGAGTGGAAGTATTAACAACATAAATAAATTTAACTTATATACATACAGAAATGTACAGTCTTCTGGAAAGGAATCTCCATATGATGTAGAGGGCAATGAACCTGATTTGTTTTCCCATTCATTCTGGGTCACAGATGTATGATCTACATGAAGAAAATAAAAACATGAGTAACAGGTACACACCAAGTTCAAAATCATTTACTGTAATATCTAAATAATATCTTTATTGATTAGAGATATATGGAGCCCTTAAATCTGCGAACATAGTAAGATTTCAAAATTAAGCCAAAAAATTACGTGTCAGTATTTCCAAAAACATTAAGAAAGTAAGAGAGGATAAAGTAAAAGACTTAGGATAGAAGAAACTTCTACCGGAGAAAATCTAGTTTGGTCTGAACTTTATCTGAATTTTAATCAACCTTTAAGGTGAACATTGGGTATCCTTATTTGTGCTTGTATTTTGTAGAAAAATAACAATGATTACAAAGGTCACAAAGTGGAAAGTTTATGTATCTTTTGCTTTCTCACTGTTCAACTGCCACCTTCATTTTTGGAGGGTAGGGTATTTGGATACCTCTTTTTATATTTCCATTTGACTTTTCATATTACTTAGTGTATCTTTCTGTGCTTAATTTCATCCCATGTCTTGTCTTTTCTTTTTCTACTTCCTCTATTCTTACTCTCTAACATGACTACAATACAGAAATAAGCTGTGTATTTAATGAGAAAAGTTACGGATTTCCTGTTATTCTGAAAAATGGATATGTGGTATATTCTATGTTTGGTTTAAAGATACACACACACACATTTTTTTTCCTTTGTTTTATAGAGAGCATGAGTGCAAGGTGGAGGGGAAGGGGGAGAGGGAGAGAGAGAATCTTAAGCAGACTCAACACCCAGTGTGGAGTCTGACATGGGGCTTGATCTCATGATCCTGAGATCATGACCTGAGCTGAAATCAAGAGTCAGTGACTGAACCACTCAGGCACCCCTAAAGATATATATATTTTTAAGATTTTATTTATTTGACAGAGAGAGACACAGTGAGAGAAGGAACATAAGCAGGGGGAGTGGGAGAGGGAGAAGCAGGCTTCATACTTAGCAGGGAGGCCGATGTGGGGCTTGATCCCAGGACCCCAGGATCATGACCTGAGCCGAAGGCAGATGCTTAACAACTGAGCCACTCAGGCGCCCCTAAAGATATTTTTTTAATGTGTTTTTTCCTATGCACTGATGGACTTTAAGAAAAAAAGTGATTCTCATCCTGCCTTAGTATTAACTTGCATTGGTCCTCTAGTGCAGAAAAAAAAGGTGTAGAAAAAAAAGTTTAATAAAATAATAGTTTAAGTTATAATACAAGGCTACTACCTGGCTAATTGGAAAATAATTATCCCTCTTTAATTATCAAGGTAAAGAAAGGTTTAAAAGCTGATAGTTGATAAGAGCTATAATTCCAGATTAAAAATTAAGTTTTACAAATTAAGAATTTCTGATTTTTCCTAGGTAATTTCTTTGTATGAGGCATATAAATCCATACTAACAAATATGAATAAAATAAGTGTATATAAGCATAATTAGAAATAAGACTTACTGAAAAAACATAGAGATTTTAAAATTAATCATTAGATAAGGGAGGAAAGGGGAAATAACCCCTCTTAAGAAAACAGTATCCAATCTTTTGTTTGAGGACACAGCACATATTTACAGTTATACACAAGCAAGGAAAATGAAAGTAATTAGTGGTTTGGGCAGTCCAGGTTGGATCTGGGATAGCTTGTTTTGATTTCAACACCAAGTCCTTTTGTTTCTCCCAGTCTCAATATTCTTTTTAAAATCAATACTAACATGAAACTTTATTACTAGGAAGCTTTTAATCCTTTGCATTTCCCAACAATGTCAGTTACAGAACTCCTCAATTACTTAGTTACAAATATTGCTCACCACTGGCAAACATATACTTTTATTTTGATAAATTCATTACATTTCAAATGAACTATATAAAAATACGAAATTATAATATTCAATATTTCTATTGATGAAATTATTACCAAAAAAACCCAAAACCCAATTTACTTTCTATTACTGAGAAATAAATTGTTTAAGGAAAAAAAAAAAACAACATTTAGAATTAGTTCCTCTTACCACCTCCTGAATTTAAAATTAAAAGCCTCTTTCTTGTAAAACTAGTATAATCTCTTGAGTGTGCTGATGCCAAGTGCTATTGAAAAATACTGAGAAATGCTGTTTTCTTAAAGAATCTACTCTAAAAACTATACATTAGCTACTGAAATTGAGAATACTTTTGATAAAAGTTTTCTTTAAAACAGACTGATGATGGTGGGCTGCATTTTCAGAGATTTAAAACCTTAAGGCTCCAAATATGACACTTAAAATTATTATAATCTGTTAACAATATTTAGCAGTATTAATTAAAATCCAGTAAAGTACTTCCTCAACATTTTAGGAAACTGGAGATAGACTAAGATTTATAGGAGAGTGACTCTGATAAAACAACTTTTTAATTTTTTTCTTCTTAGTTCTGGTACATTATCTTTGATCAATTCCTTCTAAAATGAATTTGTTTACAGTTACAAGATTGATGGTCTAATAATAATCTAGAAATAAAAAACTTTTACACCAACTTATCTATGCCCCAATATACTTTTCTAGTATTGTTTTTCTCACAAAGTGGGTTTGTAGTAGTTTGGAGTCTTAGAATTTCTTGAAGAAGAGATACATTTGTTCATTCTTTCCATAGGAGAGTCAGAAAAATGTGCATTTCCTATCTCTGGATGGGTAGGACTTTTTATTTAATAAGGAAACTCATTTATGTAATTTACCAGTATAGATCTTACATTTTATTTTACATTATCTTTAGGTAATCTGACATACTTAAGTCAATTAAGCCTGCTTCAAGTCAAGAAAATAACAAAATAGGGGGTGCCTGGGTGGCTCAGATGGTTAAGTGTCTGCCTTTGGCTCAGGTCATGATCCCAGGGTCCTGGGATGGAGCCCCACATTGGGCTCCTGGCTCAGCAGGAAGCCCGCTTCTCCCTCTCCCTCTGCCTCTCCCCCTGTTCATGCTCTCTCTATCTCTGTGTCCCAAATGAATAAATAACATCTTTAAAAAAAAAAAAAAAAAAGAACAGAATATTCAAGATTGGGATTAGAAATGCACATACCCTTTATCAATGTTGAATTGTTACTTATGGTTGCTTCATTCACTAGAATCATTGCTTGGATGTATTCTGTTAAGGAAAGGAAAAAAGCATGAAAACAATCATTAGCAGCATCACTTTCATTTATGGTGCCAGCTACTGTGCTAAACAATTTACATACTGTATCTTATTTAATCTTCATTAACTCCTCTGAGAGGTTCTTATGATTACCATAATTAGAAACAGAAATTGAGGCTTAGAGGTTTGACTATTCCAAGAGCACCTAGGTGTTTAAGCTGGTTAAGCATCCGACTCTTGATTTCAGTTCAGGTCATAATCTCAGGGCTGTGAGATCAAGCCGTGTGTTGGGCTCTGCGTTGGCATGGAGCCTGCTTAAGATTCTCTCCCTCCCTCTCCCTCTACCCCTCCCTGACCCTCTCTTTCCCTCTCAAAACAAAACAACACACACACACACCTCAAAAAACATATTTATTCCAGGTAATTCAGCAAGGAGGTGGTAGAACTGGATTCAAAACTAGATATATCTGACTCATGAAACGAATGAGAAGGAATATTAAAATGAAAAACAATACCATTTTTTGGACAAGCAAACAAAAGATTAATGTCATATGAACATCCAAAACGTATTAAGAATGGTCCAAAAGAAAATTTGCTTGAAAATCTTATGTCCTGAAGGAAAGAAGGAGGTTTCTACATAAAAATCGAATCTTACGTTCTACAACCAACCAGGGTTGAAAACAAAGAAATAGAAAAAATGAAAACTTGGCTGACTGAACTGACTGCTTGATGTAGAATGCAAGTTCTGCTTTCAGAAGACTAGTAGGAGAAGTTCTGTTTAAAGCAGGCCAAATATAGTTATATGTACTTTCATATTTTAAAAGACATTAGGTGTCTCTGAGTGATGGGATGATGGATAATTTTTGTTACATTTTTCTATACGCACTAAATGTTGTACAATGAACAGATATTACTTTTGAAATACCCATCACCTTTCAAAAAGGGTTACAAAGAGAAAGAAAAGATAAAATGGGTGGGCAGATAAAGTAGCCTGAGAGAAAAAGAGATAAATTCAGTAGCTGTTAGTCAAAGTAATCATCTTCACCCACTTTTACAAAGTGTCTGTAGTATATGGTAAAAGCAAGTTTTTATAGAAGCAGAGCACAAACACAAAGGAAACAGAATGCATGGTAGGCTCTTAGAAAACAAAAGAAACTATTTGACTTTTAAAACGAAGAATATTGGAAATAGAACTATACTGTATTGTCAGTGGGTAATATTTAGCATTAAATGTCTTGAAAGTTTTTTGTGCTTCACACCTTTATTTGTGGCGGACCCATCTTTGATCTTTTGTTTCAGTGATTGCAGCACATTTTGCACTTGTTCAAATATGAAGTCCACTTTTCCATCATCTTCCAGCTCCATCCAGAAAGTTTTTGCATCACCTAAAATAAAAATAAGTGAATAGCTTAAGAGCTCAACAGAAACAGACTGTAAGCTCCCCAAGGCACATGTTACAGAGAATCCACTTGGTTTCTAAATAACATCAAGATTTAATTGGTCTATCATTTACCTTGAGAAAAAGATTTTGGTCATTGTTTCTTTATTAAGAACTAGAAACAAAGAATATGACCTAAGTATTTCGCTTATTTCTGCTAACATAAAAATACGTTGAAAACTTTAGTGGTACTACTTCTGGTGTCCCTGTCAGACATAAGGAATGGCTTCATTCTAGGGCAGTGGTAGATCTATGTATAGACACATAAACATTTAAAAAGTTTCAGGGATATAACCTCCACTGAATATGGAAGTGGATGGTTTTAGAATGAAACATCTCAACAATTGCTAAAATAACTAAATGTCCAACAATATTTTTTAAAATGTCTTCTATATTTTTAAAATAATTATATGAAGCAAAATAATGTTTAAACTTTTTATAGGCAGCTATATAGATGAGCCAATATTTCAGATGTCCAGCAAGTGAACACCTTAAACAAAAATTCCAAAGATAGGTGCCCAGCTTGGTAGAGAATGCAACTCTTGATCTTGGGGTCACGAGTTTGAGCCACATGCTGGGGGTAGAGTTTACTTAAAAAAATTTCCTAGAGGAAATAATTCTTTCAAAGCTGAAAACAGAAATATGAAAAAGACAATTAAAATAAGTTGGCAAAAGCAAATCTCTATACCATGTTTAAAAGTAACAAAAATACCTAAAATGTTAAATTTATGTTAAAATATTAAATGTTAAAATATATAAAATGTTCAAAATTAATTAATAGGGCCTTAAACAAAAGAGGGACATAGTAATTATTGTACTTTAGAAAGATCACTTGAGAAGCCATTAAGAGGATTAATAAGCAGAGAGCCTAGTAAGTTTACAAAAAATACATTTTCCTTAATAAAAGTTAAACCCAGAACCTCTAAGTTTGGCAGTGGGGTGAAAATCTTCACAAAAGGCTTAGGCCTCCTAGTCCCATATCTCCCTGGCAAAGTCACCTTACCCAAAGGGGATCTCTGGCTAATTAGGGATTCTGCCACCACAGTAGCCTCAAAAGGGGTGTTGCTTCCCTGTTAACACTCTGGCCCAATGCCTAGAACATAAGACCAAGCCTACTTTTAACTCCCCATAGCATAGCTCAGACGAGGTTTCAAGATTTGAAATAAATGCAATGTGACAGGACAAAAGTGATGAGGAACAATGCTTTAGAGGTGGAGGGACCATGACATGGAGAGCCTTTCATGCCATGCTAAGCAACTCCATTTTTATATGAAAGAACATGGGAGCCACTCAAAAAGTTTAAGCATTCTTATGATGTGATTAGTTTCTTGGAAAGGTCACTCAGGTGGCAGTGGAAGAGGGGGGAGTCAAGAATGATTTTTAATTTTCTGACTTGGGCAACCACATGCATAGTAATGGTATTCATTGAGATAGGAAATAAAGATAGGGAACAAGTGAGAAATTTAAGTAGGGCAAGTACACTGGGTACACAGGCTCCAGAGTAAGATCTGGTCCAATTACACGAATTTTGGAGTCAACGGCATGCAAATGCTTGAAGTCACAGAGTAGATGTGATCAGGGAGAATGTGTACAATGAGAAGAGGGTCTTCTGTACATAAAGGATGAGTGTAAGAAAAGAGAATCATGGAGACCAAGAAGGAGCAAACAGATGGAAGGAAAACCCAGGAGAATAGCATATCAGGGGTCAATGGAAAAACAGAAGTGGTGATTAACAATCTGGGCTTTAGAATTCAGATGCATTTGTATTTGAATCCCACACTGCCAGTTTAAGCTATATGACCGTATGTATGAAATGGGAATAATAGCATCTACCTCATGGAATTGATGCACGGATAAGCATGTGGCCTTTAGCAAGAAATTACTATACATAAAAGAGTATATATATATATATGTATATATATATATGTATGTATATATATATATGGTGTGTATATATATAGTAAATATATATTTTTAGTAAAATTACTATATATATAATTTAACAGGGAATATAGTCTTAAACAAAAGAAATCTCTAACTGTGGAATTTTAGATATTATTCAGCTAAGTGGGCAAGTATTTTTTGAAAGACCTTCCCAGAATCCTTAAAATCATTAAGTTTTTCACTGACAGATAACCGAAAAAATCATTGCTTTTAGACAAAACTATTTGTGAAGGCACTTAATTTGTTGTTACCATGTTTCTTTTCATGAATATGAATCAATACTCCATACCAGGGATTTATCTTTATTTGAGGTGGATATCTAGATGGGAAGGATTTTGAAAGGTACTTAGAAATAGCTTCTGATAGCATTATAATCTGGGACCATATACAACTCTCACATGGCCTAAGAAAACAAGCAGTGATGCTGAAAAACCACAATCAGGGTTTAACTGAATTTTTGTTTCTCAGTGGTTACATTTTAAACTGTGTTTGAAATGTCAACACATGATACCAAATTATTCTGACAGGAAATACTTAAGACAACTTATTTGACAACTGAACAGGGTAAATTATTAGTTTTGGAATGGATTAATGAAGAGGACACTGGGAATATAATTTAAGAAAATAAAGCCAATCAGAAAATACTGAAACTATCTGCCTGTACAATAAATGAATGTATTTAAGCAATTCATATTTATTTGTTCTGAGTTTTTAATATTGTTCTTTATGGTATCATTATTTCATACTGCTAGGTTTAATTTTCATTTAAATGGTTCTTTTTCCTCATGTCTTCCCTCATTTTTCACTGTCTTTTTGCTACAGAAATTTTGAACCACAGTAATATTAAGAAAAAAGGTAACCAATTTATCTGAAAAATGAGATTAACAGATCCAGTTAATAACTTTTTTGAACAAAGAGGTTAAATGAATATCACAAAGAAACAATTGAGTCATTTTCATTTCAACTGTAGACCATCTAGATGGTTATTACAATGTAAACAATTTCAGTTTCTTGCTTCTTTACTTTGTACTCTATGTATGTTCAGGGTTATAATCTGAAACAGTAAATATTTCAGTATATTTCACTAGAAAACATCAATAAGTACAGGAGTAGGTCCTTGAATTGAAAACCAAATCAGTATACTAATATTGCTACTTGCCTCTAGAAATGAAGAATACCATCTTATAACTCTACTGTTTGTCCCAACTTGCTCCCTTACTTAGCTCGATATGACTACTGCAAGAACATAATCACGAAGTGGGAAGTATAGCAGCTTTGTAAAAGAAGAAAGACAAAATTATATAGTTACACTGTATGTCTCCCAATCTCCCTTGATATACACTGTCTTTGTAAAGAGGCAATACTCAAGAATCACAGCTATAGGAGTTATTTATTAGCCAACTATTTTTGGAGTATTTACCAAATACATTGATAATAAGATACACACACACACACACCCCTTAAAGAGCTTCAGGGCATTGGTCTAGAGAATCTCTATGATCTCTTTGAGTCTGTGATCAGCAAAGTGTGGTCTATGAACCCCTGGGGTCCTCAGATCCCTTCAGACAATACGCTAGGTCAAACCATTTTAATAGTAATACTAAGACATTATTTGCTCCTTTTCTATAATGACATTGACTGATGGTATAAAAGCATTGCTGAGTAAAAGTATTTATGTCTTAACATGAATCAAGGGAGTGGCACCAAACTACCAGTTTTAAGTCTTCCCGTATACTACCAGTATATTCTTCATCATCAATTTCACTAAAGAATGTCCATGATAAAGCAATAAAATGATTACTACAGGATAATGGCTGTCTCAAGCAAAAGCACTAGTGAGATTGTTCGAGTTGTAGGCTAAACCAGCTTTTTTTTTTTTTTCATGGAAAACTATTTTTACTTAAAAGAACTACTAATAAAAATTATAGTTTCTTAGACTTGGGTGTTTGGCACACATTTTCTTGAAAAAACAAAGTGAGCCTACTACCCCCGGAAGTTCAATATTGACAGCGTTTGTTTATTGATAAAATTCACATTACCAAGTTAAAATTGGAAATTTGTAAGCCTTGTATGTGCCACAGTAAGCCTGATAGCTCCTCAGTAATTAATCACTCTTTGATGAGATTGGTAGCAATATTAATAAATGTGATTTTTAAATACTGTACGATGAAATGTGTCAACATCTGGAAAATCTGCATAATTCATTGAGCCAATATTTTCCAAGTGGCCAATGCATATTATAAAATCATAAAAGATCCATTCAATGTGCAAGACAGACCAATGGATTTTAATGTAACAGAACGTAAAAAAACTCACAGATATGCATTCAGATTTCATGCTACAACTGACCTTGAAGGAATAACTACTTGTTGAGTTTTGTAGTTGTATCAAAAAAAAGTACACAATTGTCTAAAAGGCTATTAAAATCTTCTTTTTCCAACTTTTTGTCTATGTGAAGCTTCATTTTCTTTATACATTTCAACCAAAGCAACATTTCACACCAGATTGAATGCAGAAGCAGATATGAGACTCCCTCTTCTAGTAAACTAACTATAAAAGAGATTTGTAAAGATGTAAAACAATATTATTCTAATTTTTTTGTTTTAGAAAAGTTATTGCTCACAAAAATGTAAATTATGTTAACATGTTTGGTTTATTATTTTTTGAAGCTTCTCAGTTTCAATTTCTAATACAGTAAATATGAAGAGATATTATCCTTATAAACTGAAACTGTTAGGGATTTTATTTTTTTTTTTATTTTTTATTTTTTTTTTTAAGATTTTATTTATTTGACAGAGAAAGACACAGCGAGAGAGGGAACACAAACGGGGAGTGGGAGAGGGAGAAGCAGACTCCCCGCCGAGCAGGGAGCCCGATGCGGGACCCGATCCCGGGACTCCAGGATCACGACCCGAGCCGAAGGCAGTCGCCCAACCAACTGAGCCACCCAGGCGCCCGAAACTGTTAGGGATTTTAAAGTTCTAAGAGTATAAAGTAGTCCTGAGACCAAAAGAAAGTTTGAGAACTACTGCCCTACATGAACAGTCCAGAGACCACTAGATCAACAGTATGATCTGTATAACTATCCATATATTACAAGTATGTTAAAGGGTAGTGAAATTTCAAAATATCATTTAAGAGGTCTAGGATCCCAGGAAAGAACACTGACCATGACAGGAACATCTAACTGTATTACAATTGTATACACAACCTCACTGAAGGGCTGGGTAGAAAGGTGCTAAGCTAAATAACTTTGGAAATAAGTAGTCTGCAAGACTAAAGGCAAAAGGAACTGTGTACAAGAACTGTAGCTTCCTACCTGGGAATAAATTTACATTTCTGATACAGCTACACACACACACACACAGGAATTGAGTGACTAAATAAATGGATAACAGATGGTGGGAGCCATGCTTCTCAATGTTGGAGAGATGTAGTAATGGATTAGAGTTGGGAACATCAGAATAAACTCATGTTTAGCTTAATATAGATACAAATGGTTACATATAGAGATATTTATAGATATGCCTATATATAGCTTAGCATACACATATATCCCTTGCTCTGTTAGCTAAAAGGGCCTACAAGCAAGGACAGCCCAGTAACAACTATCACCCCGATATGGGTTTCTGACACCATCCTCCATTAAAAGGGACCAGGGCTCATTCAAGAAATGACTGACTCTAGAACTGGGGCAGGAAATATACAAGATAAGCCTGCAGCATCTTACAGTACCAGAAAATAAGGAAGTGCTAAACAAAACAAAACAAAAACCCAGCTACATTGATACAGGTATGTCAAAGGGACACAGTCCCAACTGAAAGAGGGCTCCCAACAGCCAATCCTGGGACAATTTGAGTAACAAAATAAAACAGTACTGGACAGAAAACTGGATAGGGTAAAATAAGTACCCATGACTCCATACTGAAATAAATAAATGACTGAATATATACATAAATGGGAGAAAGGAGATATATAAATGGGAGAAAGGAGATAAATCTCCCTTGTAGAAGAATTCCAAATAATTAATGTAGACATTCCATTCTCAAAGAGGGGGAGCATAATCCCCACTCCTTGAATATGAGCTGCATATAGTGATTTCCTATCAAAGAGCACAATAGGGAAAGGAGAAAAAAAATGTAATTGACAGTGTAGAAACCACATAACACTATGTCAGCCAGATGATCAAGTTCAATATCAATAAGAGAGAAACCACATTGATAACACGTACCTTTGATATAATGTGGTAAAAATGGCACTTTTCCCCTATGGTCTTCTTCCCCAAAACCCATAACCCTGGTTTAATCATGAGAAAAAAAGTCAATCAATAATTCCAATAGAGGGGCATCCTACAAAATACTTGGGATACAAACTACTACAAAATAAAACACAAGCTAAGTCTGGGAAACTGGACATCCAAGAGGGCCCTACGGAGACATGATAAATAAATATAATGTGGGATCCTGGAACAGAAAAAGACATCAGGTAAGAACTACAGAAATATGAATAAACTATGGACTTTAGTTAATAATAATGTTTCATTAACTGTAACAAATGTACCAGCCAAATATAAGATGTTAATCATAAGTAAAACTGGACGTAGAAGATATGGGAACTTTCTGTACTACCCTTTCAATTTTTCTTTAAAAAGTAAATCTAAAAGTTTTCTAAAAAATAAAGTGTATTTTTTAAAAAGTACATTAAAGAAATGATTTAGTTTTACAGACACACAATTAATTATAAAGACTGTCAAAATTGTTGGCTACATGAGAATAAATCCTAAATTCCTTCAAATGTAGAATAGTCACTTGTAGTGAAAAACTTTAAAAATTCCACAATTCAGCTTCATTAAGTGGTCTATACACTTTTAAATATAATGTTTAACAATGGTTTCCAAACCTACCATTTTTTTCTCCCATCTTTTGGCGTCGTTCATAAACATAAAACTATTCAAAATTAACTTTATCAAAGGACTGAATCACTTTGATTGAAGAATATAACTGGAATCCAACTGGAATTCAGTGTGGTCTCTATGAAATTTGCAGTCCTCAGAGAAAATACATCATTATGCCATTCCAAACCCAATGTTCTTGGATGCTTGAATTTTCAAATAGTAACTTCAGTTGAAGAAACTTCCAAAAATAACCACTAGTCCAACCTGATGATGAGTCCATGCAACTTCATCAAGTGAATATTTATAGTTATATCAGATCATTGATAATATCTTTTTAAAAATAAAAACCAACTCCATCTTTTGGTCCATGGATGCATGAGACATTCTGTAAAAAAAACAATAAAGATTGGTACATATTTACAAAGAATAAAACATGTAAGAAAAAGAAGACTGTTCTAACAATAGCTCTTTTAAAATAGCATAGACTATTACAGAAACAAGAATACATATTAAATGGAAAAATATGTAAAATATCAAAATTAGGAAACTACAGAAGTTAAGAATCACCCATATTTAAAATATTGTTGTCTTTTTTTTAAAGATTTTATTTATTTATTTGACAGAGAGAGACACAGCGAGAGAGGGAACACAAGCAGGGGGAGTGAGAGAGGGAGAAGCAGGCTTCCCGCAGAGCAGGGAGCCTGATGAGGGGCTCGATCCCAGGACCCCGGGGATCATGACCTGAGCCAAAGGCAGATGCCCAACGACTGAGCCACCCAGGTGCCCCTAAAATATTGTTAATTCACATAAAATGTCCCCATTTTATAAATATTTTTTAAGTTTTATTTTTTATAAATACTTTATAAAAACTTTTATAATGGGGATAGTAACGCTAACTACCTCGAATGAAGAAGAGGCAATAATGACCAAGAATTTCTCAAAACTGGAAAACACATAAGCCAACTAAGGGTTCATTGGGTACCAAGCAAGATAAAATACACACTACTAGACAAACTGTGAATAAACTTTAGAATATCAAAAATAAAGACAAAGTCTTAGAAGTTTCCAGAAAATCTAGATTATCTAAAAGAAACACATATCAGACTGGCAATCAGACTTCTCATCAGAAATGCCAGATGCAATAAGTTAAGGCAAAGTAAGTCTGACCCCAGAATGCCTTTCAGCCAAGCTATCTTTCAATAGTGAAGGTTAAAAAAAGAGACTTTCATAGACATTCAAAAAGCCACTAAGGAATTCTCTGAAAGAAAGTACCCAAACTTCATGAAAAAAACTAACATACACAGAAGTACTGAGGTAAGAAGCAGTAATGAGCAAATGACTAAAACACATTAATGCTAAAGACAGATTAAAAATGGGTTTTAATAACAAATGAAAGAAAATGATAGAAAGAACCAGATGGTTGGGAGTCTGCCTTCGGCTCGGGTCATGATCCCAGGGTCCTGGGATCGAGCCCCACATCAGGCTCCTGGCTCAGCGGGGAGCCTGCTTCTCCCTCTCCCTCTGCCTCTCCCCCTGCTCATGCTCTCTCTCTTTCTCTGTATCTGTGTCTCTGTGTCTCAAATGAATAAATAAAATCTTAAAAAAACAAACAAACAAACAAACAGGGGAAATTATGTTCTTTTATAGAAGGGGATGGAAGGGGATTATTGCCAAGATAAGAGAAAGTAAAGCAGAAGTACCGTCAAGTTCTTCTTCATAGGGAGGGTATCAATACTAATTAAATTTAAATCTTGTTAGGAAACATATTTAAGAACTATGTTGCAAATGCAAAGGTAGTATATTTTAAAACACATGTAGAACAAAGAAAACTTGGGGCCAACCTCAATTAAAAAGAGAAATGGAAAAATAGGATATAAAAGATACAAAGAAAAGCATGGAAAATAAGATGACAAGAAAAAGGTCAAACTTAATAATCACAAAAAAGGTGAATGTGTTAATCTAATTTATTAAAGGGCTCTCAAAATGGATTGTAAGCAAAACCTAGCTATATTTTAAAATAAGAGACCCACTTAAATCACACAAAATGTCATCAAAAGGTTGAAATAACAGTATGTGAAAAAAGACATACCAGCAAATACAAGAAATGTTCATATCAAACGAAATAGAACTTAATATGAAAACCAATAGAAGAGACAAAGAGAAATATTTTACAATGACAGAATAATTCACACAAATATCTAATTGAAATTACTGACTTAATATCAAATAGGCTCAAGAAGTAGAAATTCCAATTAGAGGCAAAACTACAAAAATAAAAAGTTTAAACAACAGTTAAAGATCTTAGGAGAGCCACATGCCCCATATCCCCACCTCACTCCTATTATACCAGGTCTATTCAGTTTTATAGATGAATTCTACAGAACTTTCAAGGAACAGATAAATTCTATCATATACGAACTGTTCCAGGTCAGGAAAAATTTGGGAGCCACTCAACTTATTTTTTTTTTTTAGATTAGTATAACCATGACATGTAAGAAAAGAAACTCAAGGCCAAAAGCACATCTGTGCAAAAATAGTAAATAAAATATGCCGTAGAGTAAAAGTATATTACTAAAATAAGATTTATCCTGGGAATACCCCAAAAATTTAATATTGGAAAGTTTATCAATGTAAATTCCTACATTAACATATAAATGGAAAACCAACATTTCAGATGCAGGAAAAAAAAAAACAATTCAATAAAAGTCAGCAACTTTTCTGGAGGCTGGAAGATGAGGGACCCTTAACAAACTAGGAAGAGAACTTCTTTAACCTGATAAACTCTCTACTAAAACTTAGCAGCAAACATCATATCCAATGATGACACATTAGAAGCATTTTCATTAAAGTCAGGCACAGAGATTAGGAGACTTGCCACCACTCTTATTCGGTATTATACTGGAAGTCTTTGAGAAACGCGGTGAAATAAAAAAACACCTAAGGACTTAAAAAAAAAAAAAAGCAAGATCTATCTGTAGAATAAACAAACAAAAACATTAAATAAAGTTAAAAGCCAAGCAAAGAGCTGAGAGAAAATAAAGCTTGTGAACTTTGGTTGGGGAGGGGGTGGGGCAGGCTCAAAACTCAGTGCAGAGTTGGAAGTGGGGCTCGATCTCATGACCCTGAGATCATGACCTGAGCTGAAATCAAGAGTCAGATGCTTAACTGACTGAGCCACCCAGGCACCCTGACGCTGAAAAATTTTTTATAAAAATTATATAGGATACGCAGTATCCAGGGCACATAAAACTCTAAACCATTAAAAAAAAGATGACCCAATAGAAAAATGGGTAATTTTTTGAAGAAATTATAGAAATTTACATAAATTATAAGTTAATAAACATATGAATAGATACTGCAACCTTACTAGTAATCAGAGAATGAAAATTTTTTTAAAAATGAGTATTAATTTCATCCATCAGATGGACAAAAAGAAGACAGGATCTCGTGTTAGTCTAGACTGTAGGAAAATTGAACTCTCTATTTTTGGGATGTTTAAATTAGTAGAAGTATTTTGGAGGCAAATTTGGCAAGACCAATTAAAATTAAGAATGTTCATAACTTTGGGGCACCTGGGTGGCTCAGTCAGTTAAGCAACTGACTCTTGATTTCAGCTCGGGTCATGATCTTAGGGTTGTGAGTTCAAGCTCCTTGTCAGGCTCCCCGCTCAGCAGGGAGTCCTCTTGAGTTTCTCTCTCTCCCTCTGCCTCTCCCGCTAGTGCTATCTAAGTAAATAAATAAATCTTAAAAAAAAAAATAATGTTCAAAACTTAAAACCAAGCAATCCCACTTTTAGATAGATATATAGATATAGGTATATATCTATATATCCTTGAGAAATAGCACATGTGCACAAGAAAATACATACCAGGATTTCCCTGCAGCATTGTCTATAAGTTGAAAAACTGGGAACAACCAATGTCCATCAAAAAGAGAATGGCAAATAAAATGTGCTATACAGTACCTATCAAACAAAATAGAATTTAATATAAAAACCAATAAAAGAGACAAAAATAAATATTCTACATTAACAGAACAACTCAGCCATACACTGGAACACTATCCAGCAGGTATAAAAAATGAGCCATAAATACATAATAAGCTATAAATAACAGGTATACACTTCAAAAACACTGTCAAATGAATAGTTAGAAAATGATATAGTATGATACTATCAACATTTTTTTAAAATTACAAATGCATATATGAACCCATTGAGAATATGTAAGTATAAAAAAAGACTTAAAGGTTCTGCACCAAAGTCTTTAGCGTGGGGTTGGAGGAGCAAGGGGGAATTCAGGGACTGTGGATTGTGCTATCCGTAAGGTTCTAATTTTGTAAAAAGAGAATGTAATAGTGTACTTAATTTAAAATTTAAGTATATAATTTTCAAAAAAGGACTGTCCATTTTAAAGGCTTTTGGAGCAGACTGCCAAACTCCTTTCTAGAAAGGTTCTATCAATTCCTATTTCCACCTACAGCACACAAGCATACTAATAGCTTTTTGAAGAAAACTCTCACCAATGTTGTTCATATCTTCTGAAATTTAGTAACAGTAAAACATGTTTACTGAAGAAAATTTGCAAAATACAGTAAAGCATAAAGAAGAAAAGTTAAATCACTCATAATATCATCCAGAGACAACCAGTTTAATATTTTGGAGTGAAACAGGGATTTTTAAATTTGTTCTTCTTTTCCCCTTCTCACTTTTTCATTTTGGAGAAAAGCAGTCGGTCTGTTTCGCCTCAATTTATGGTTGCTTTGTTTTTAAAAACAAGCTTTTTATGAAACTGACCATTTCTTCTCTATTTCTCATGTTTTAATTACGATGAGAGTAATGAACATTTATTGAGTATAAACCATGTGTCAGGCACACCTCTCAATACTTCACTTATTCTTACTGATCTGCGTTAACAATGAGAGAAAATTAGCATGCCTGTTTTTCTGAGGAAGCTAAGGCGCGTCACACTGTAAGTGGCAGTGACAAAAAATAAGGAAGGAACCAGGCAGGATGATTTCAGAGTCCGCTTTTTGATTATTCCACTCTACCTTTTCAAAGTTACCTTTTTACCTCATACAGAACTCACTGCAGGTTTCCACATGCTGAAGAGCTCAGTTCATTACACACTGTTCCTTATTTTAATTACTTATTGGGTTGTGGTTAATGAGAGTCAGGTGCCTTTAGGTCTAATCTCAATTCCGTGGTCTTGGACAAATGATTTTACTCATTTAGAACTCGTGTTAAGTCTTACCTGTGAAATGGGTCAGTGGTTAAACCTTCCAGTTCTGCTTCTGGATTTTACAATGCAGTCCATTTCCTGCAGCCCCTTTTACAGCCTCAGGTTCCCAGCTGCTTAGGAATCACCTCACATTAAGGTATGCACCCGGAGATAGAAAATGAAATGGGCGTTGAGAACTCAGAACGCCCGCGGTCCCTTCTACAGCCTGGGACTGCAGGTGGATAGAAGGAAAAGAGAGGTTGCAAGGGCTGGGGTCCACGCAGCCGAGGGCTCCGCCGCGTTCCCAGGTCCGGGCCGAAGGAGCTGTCAGCGGGCCACCCAAGGCCGTGCCTCGGCTCCACTAGCACCACAGACCTGAGGGCTGCGCCGGGCCCGCTCCGTTGGCAAGACTGGGTTTCCCCGCGGGTCGGGCTCCTCTCCGACTCCACGCCACCGAGACCCCACGGTCCCAGATGCCCCCAGGCCAGGAAATACTTCACCATTTACTAGACCTCACCTCAGCAACAACTGTCCCGCCTCGCTTCAGGCGGGGAGGGAGGACCGCCCAATCCCCGACGCCCAGGCCTACCTAACGCTAATCCTAAATAGGAGGAGTTGGACACCCAGAGCTCCCACTACTTGGCCGGGAGCCCATTGGTTGGACACCCACTGGGTCCACGCCTCAGAGGCTCCGCGCGCGTATCGCCGGCAGCGCGGCGGCGCCCAGTCGCGCCGCCTCCCGATTGGCTATCAGAGCTCTCGGCTTGTCTCGCGCTCTCTGGCGGGGCCAATGGGGATACTCGCAATCGAGAGGCCGGCATCGCAGGAGTGGTGGCGCAGCTGTTTCCTCTGGTAGGTGTTCCGCTGCCATGTTGTGTGTGGCCAAGACTAGGCTTCTTGGCGGTTGAAAGCTTAATTAGTGGCTCCAGGTGTGGAGGGGTCCTGAGAGAGCAGTGGAGGAGAAAAGGGATCTGAGGGTAGACACCTGGTACCTTCTCAGTTACCTGAATTGGAGAGGTTTTCTTGGTCTGAATCAGCCCTGGCTAGAGAGTGATGAATGGGGTGGTGGGGGGATCCCAGGCTTTGGTTTGTTCGTCATTGTGGAGGGTTTGCTGGGGGCTCTGATGCTTTAACGCTGATTCCTTTGGTTCCAGAGAGCTACCCCCATAATCTTTGTCTCGGAAGATTGACATCACCCCTCCTAATGAGGTTGTCTGATGGCCTGCCTGATTCAGAAAGGAATAAGGCTGGTCATTACTAGAAGGGGAGAGGGAGATGCCTCACCACTATCCTCAGGTTAGAAAGAGACGTCTTCATTTTGTGTCGTTTGCGAGGGAGTGACTGCTAAAGTGTTGGCTATTCTCGGTAGTTAACCCTCTAAGGCCATCCTTTGATAATTGTGGGCATCTTGTTCTGCGTTTGGGCAGTTTTATTTATAAATATGCAGCCAGCATTCCTGCAGGGGTTTTTAAAAAATCTAATAAGTGGTGGTCTTTGCAGAAACAGTGGAAGTGAAGGAAGAATTTTGGCAAATTTTGTTTCCCTGGTTACGATCTGTTAAGATTTCGGAATTTCTAGGTCTGCCTTGACTTGCCTGGTTGTTTCGTCAGGGGCAGGGGGAGGCGTTTGTAAGGCAAAGTATCTTCTGAGCTCTTTTTGAGGTGGGAGAAAGAAAGGAATTATCTCCTTTTCCTTCTCAGTTTTTGTTTTGACTCGAAATAGACTGCACGCATTCTTTCATTTGGGAGGAAAATTTATCGGATCTGAAAACCTAGACGATAAAAGGCTAATATTTTGTGATTGGCGGTTTTGACACGCATTAGACGAAAGCAAAAATACTTGTTTTGAGTTTTCAGTTAGTTATCTAATGATGACTCAACCTAGTCAAGAGTACCATGTGTTTTGTGGCAGGAATGTCAAAGAAACAGCAGTAATCGAATGATTAAAATTTAATTTTCCTTTTAAAATTTGCTTCTTAAATCATGAGTCTTATAAGGCCTAAGTTGCAAGAGTTCAAGTATCAATAATTTAGTGTTTAGTTGATGGCTAAGGTACATGTGGCTATCATAAAGTAAGAGATCAGTGGCTAGAAATAAAGAGAACATAATAGCAGTTCAGTAAATGTTCGCTGAAACTTTTGCATAGCGTTCTCATGTGATAATGCCTGGCATATGTTCAGAAGTATAATTGTTGAATGAATAAATAATGCAGTAATTGGAAGATGTGGATACACATTTCTTTTTCGACTAACTGAAAAATTTATTTAACCTGCTTTCTAGAAAACTTGACTTTCATTTTCTTGAACTAAATTTATTGCTTCCAATTTATACATACAAATATTATGGATAGGCTCATAATCCTTTTTTGTGAAGTCTTTTTATGAAATCGGAATACAGAGAAATTTAGATAATGAAGGTGAGCCCTCAAGTCATTTTTTCTTGAAAGCATACAGTTTCAGTAAATGAGTACCAAACTTGTCAGTGCCTTAGATCTCTCCTGAAAAAAAAGTATTGTTTTTCTAGTTTAACACCGCTTAAAGTCAAAATACTGCAAGTTTAGTATATTGCATAAATATGTTCTGTAATTTTAAGTAATTTAAAAATAAGCTAGGTAAGTATGAGATTTTTCTTTGAAGAATACTAGTCTCTAGATTTCATAATGTATAATCTGAAGATCCTTACAGATATTTTTATTTTATTTATTTATTTATTTTTTTTTAAAGATTTTATTTATTTATTCATGAGAGATAGAGAGAGAGAGGCAGAGGCAGAGGGAGAAGCAGGCTCCCCGCGGAGCAGGGAGCCCGATGCGGGACTCGATCCCAGGACCCTGGGATCATGACCTGAGCTGAAGGCAGACGCTTAACCGACTGAGCCACCCAGGCGTCCCCTTACAGATATTTTTAAATATTACTTTTGCATGAACAATGTTAAGTGACTTTAAGTAAAAATGATTTAACTTATATTGGTATGTTCAGGATTGTATTTCATTGCAGTCTCATAATATATACAAGTTTAGATTTTTTTCCCATTATCAATTGATGCATGCTGTTTAATTAGAAAAAAATTTGATAACACCTTTGAAATGAATGTGGTATTTTGTGGCTGAATGTAGATTAAAATCTACTTAACCGGGCGCCTGGGTGGCTCAGATGGTTAAGCGTCTGCCTTCGGCTCAGGTCATGATCCCAGGGTCCTGGGATCGAGTCCCACATCGGGCTCCCGGCTCAGCGGGGAGCCTGCTTCTCCCTCTGACCCTCTCCCCTCTCATGCTGTTTCTCTCTCGCTCACTCTCTAAAAAATAAATAAAATCTTAAAAAAAAAAAAAATCTACTTAACCTTCATAAGAAAAATCAATAAAAATGCTCTCCAGGGGCGCCTGGGTAGCTCAGTTGGTTAAGCATCTGCCTTCAGCTCAGGTCATGATCCTGGAGTCCTGGGATGAGCCCCACATCAGGCTCCCTGCTCTGTGGGGAGTCTGCTGCTCTCTCTCTCAAAAATGCTCTCCAGTTCCTGTATTTGATATTTTAAAGATCTAAATGATTTTATTAGTGAAGATTTTAGGGTATAAGCACTTTTTAATAAAAAGAACACATTTAAAAGTTGATAGGTTTTCCCCACCTCATTAACTGAAAAACCAAATTTGCATATAATCATTTCTCTTTTTAAAATTATTTTTGAAGTACTAGGAATACCTTGCTGTGTTTTGTAATAATTTGATCATATAAATGTTACTTTTGGAGAACACTTTGGGATTAATTTTCAGAAATATTTCTATATTCCTCATTAATTAGTGCATTTTGCCATCACTTTTCCAGTCTTTAACAAATATGGTTTGTTATGGGGATAAATTAAACAATGTGACTAAAAATAAAAAAAGATCTAAAACTGTATGAGGATGAAAATTACCATTGTAGTTTGTGGTGTTGCGTTAATCAGTGAAATTGATTGCCTGAGTCATGAGGATGTCTGTTAACTACAGAAAATGCGTGTGAGATTAATATGTGGAACATTCAGATTATTTCCCTTAAAGAGAAAATGTTTGAAGTATTATACATGTAGCTTTTTTTATTTTTTTTTATTTTTTTTTTTTTAAATTTTTTTTTTTTTTTTTTTAAGACTTTATTTGCGAGAGAGACAATGAGAGACAGAGAGCACGAGAGGGGGGAGGGTCAGAGGGAGAAGCCGACTCCCCGCCGAGCAGGGAGCCCGATGCGGGACTCGATCCCGGGACTCCAGGATCACGACCTGAGCCGAAGGCAGTCGCTTAACCAACTGAGCCACCCAGGCGCCCGTGTAGCTTTTTTTAAAAGACAAAATTGAAACACTATAATTTTCTCTTTACTATGACTTCTCCCTTTGTAATAATCTCATTTGTTCTTGCCACTTAAACTATAATTTTTGTGCAAATAAGCCCTAATTCTGTGTGAAGTTCTGCTCTTTTAAGCACTTAACACTCATTTCTCACAGCTTTTTGGACAGTTAGATCTACTCAATTTGTATGCAACTCTCCATCTTTTATGTTTCCTATCTTGATTAATGGTATAGGTATCTTCTGAGTGGCTCAGATTTAAAACTTCAAATTCTTACCTTTCCCTGTTTCCTAACTGTATAATCTGTAGCTTAAACCTCCAAAATGGCTTTGCTTTTCATTTTTCTACACTCATTGACACTGCCTAACTTACGCTGTCTTTTTCTTAACATTTTATATGCCACTGTATTATTGACAAAGCCCCCACTTCTCAACCTGGAATTTGTATTAGTTAAGTTACAGGTTTGGCTACCGTGACAACTTAAAAAATAATTGTGCCCCCCCATCTTTTTCTAGATTTATTTATTTATTTTTAGAGAGAGAACACAAGCGGGAGGGTTAGAGGGAGAAGGAGAAAGAATCCCAGGCGGATTCCATGCTGAGCATGGAGCCAGATACAGGGCTTGATCTCAAGACCCCAAGATTACAACCCGAGCTAAAACCAACAGTGGGACTCTTAACCGACTGCGCCAACCAGGCGCTCCATGCCCCAACCCAGTTTTTTAATAAAAAATTTCCAAACCAAGTAAAAATATGAGCTGATCAGGTAGCTTTGCTGCAAGAAGTTGTCAGAGGCCCCCAAGCTCTTACTAACGTGTTACTGTGCCACCTCATCATGCAGCTCCAAGTTGTGGACCAACATGGCTGCTTCACTTCCTGCCATTTTATGCCACATGCTTAAGTTAAAGGCTAAAATGTATCAAGGTAGGAAGCACAGAATCTTTGCAAGTGGTGGTAGGAGTAGGATTTTATTCTCTACTTTAATTTTTAAATTTTATTTATTTATTTTTTATTATTATGTTATGTTAATCACCATACATCATTAGTTTTTGATGTAGTGTTCCATGATTCATTGTTTGCGTATAACACCCAGTGCTCCATGCAGAACGTGCCCTCTTTAATACCCATCACCAGGCTAACCCGTCCTCCCACCCCCCTCCCCTCTAGAACCCTCAGTTTGTTTTTCAGAGTCCATAGTCTCTCATGGTTCGTCTCCCCCTCCGATTTCCCCCCCTTCATTCTTCCCCTCCTGCTATCTTCTTCTTCTAATTCTTTTTTTTTTTAACATATAATGTATTATTTGCTTCAGAGGTACAGATCTGTGATTCAACAGTCTTGCACACTTCACAGTGCTCACCATAACACATGCCCTCCCCAATGTCTATCACCCAGCCACCCCATCCCTCCCACCCCCCACCACTCCAGCAACCCTCAGTTTGTTTCCTGAGATTAAGAATTCCTCATATCAGTGTTAAAGTTCTATTATCCCCCAAAATCTTCAAGTAATAATTTCATTTCTGTGAGATTGTCATGAACTTTTGATGA
>NC_058405.1:58498342-58653400 GCF_002201575.2 Neomonachus schauinslandi | reverse complement strand
CAAGACTGTTGAATCTCAGATCTGTACCTCTGAAACAAATAATGCAAAATATGTTAAGAAAAAAAAAAAGAAGAAGGTAGCGGGAGGGGAAGAATGATGCGGGGGAAATCGGAGGGGTAGACGAACCATGAGAGACGATGGACTCTGAAAAACAAACAGGGTTCTAGAGGGGAGGGGGTGGGAGGATGGGTTAGCCTGGTGGTGGGTATTGAGGAGGGCACATTCTGCATGGAGCACTGGGTGTTATGCACAAACAATGAATCATGGAACACTTCATCTAAAACTAATGATGTAATGTATGGGGATTAACATAAGAATAAAAAAAAAAGGGATGGAGATTGGAAAAAAATATATATATATATTTGAATGTATCAAACATTTAAAAATACCTAATGTAATTTAATCCCATACACACACACACACATATATATATATATATATCTGATATGGCCTCCTTTGGGCAAAAGTCTTGTGAAAAAGTTCAAAAATCTAATCTTGTTGAGGGACAAAGAATAAGAATAGAGAGACACCAATCCCAAAGGGACAGGTGAAATGTTGCTGAGCAAAGGTAAATAAATGTTTTTTGAGTAAAAAGAAAGAAGGGAGGTAGAAGTTTCTTACATACAGCCTTGTTTTATTTATTTAAAATGTTATTTTTAATAGGAAATACATTTACAAGATTCAAAAAATGAAAAATGTAAAAAAGTATACAGAGGAAACTTTCATTCCATCCTTGTTCCCCATTTCATGCACTACCACCCCTTAAATAAACACTATAATTACTTTTGGAAGATCCTTCAAGATTTATTATTATTTTTTGTACTCTGTGACATTTATTCATTACCTTCCAGTATTGTTTTCATATAAGCTATGGCCAGTGAGAATGTGATCTGTACAATTTCCAGGGTGTGTCTTTAAAGAAAGAGGGTATACCTCAAGTCTCTCCTCTTCCCCTTTTCCACTTTGTCTGGGACACAGACATGGTGGTGAGCCATCCTGATTCATGCAGTTGAGCACAATATCCTAGGGATGGCAGACCAAGAAAGAAGTAACTTGGGTCCCCGTATTACCTTTGGGGCAGAGAACTCCATAAAAGCATGAACTGCCTACCTGTGAACTATAATTCATGAGAGGGGAAAAAGTTCTTATTATTTTCCTTAGTTTTCAACTGCTGTGAAACATTAGCACAAATTTAGTGGTTTTAAAAAACACCCATTTATTAGTTCACAGTCCTATAGTTCAGAAATCTGGGCATAGTGTGACTGGGTTCTCTCCTTAGGATTCACAAAGTAAAAATCAAAATGTTGGCTAGGGTGTGTTCTCATCTGGAGTTTGGAGTCGTCTTCCAAACTCACGTCGTTGTGGCAGAATTAGATTCTTATGGCTGTAGGACTAAGACCCTCATTTCATTGCTGGCTGTCAGCTGGAAGCCACTCTCAGGTTGAGGCCACCCACACTCCTTGCTACATGGCCCTTTCCCAAATCTCTTACTTCTAGAAGAGCCCAGTCCCTTTTTAAGGGCTCATCTGATTAGGTGAGGTTCAGCCCAGATCATCTCTCTTTTCTTGAAAGTCAACTGCACTGTATAATATAACCTAATTATGGAAGTAAAATTCATCATATTCATGGTCCCAGGGATTACATTTGGTGTGTACAACAGGGGGCACTGACCTTAAGGGCCATCTTAGAATTCTGCCTACCATATCATTTAAACTCTGCCTTCAGGTATCTTCTACACTTTTTTTCTTTTTTGTAAAAATGAAAATAAATTTTTAATATTTATTTTTTGAGATTTGTGGCTAAAACATAAATTTTTTCATTGTTCTGTATTTGTTTTTTTTTTAATTTTAAAAAATTTTATTTTATTATGTTATGTTAGTCACCATACATTACATCATTAGTTTTTTTTTTTTTTTAAAGATTTTATTTATTGGGGCGCCTGGGTGGCTCAGATGGTTAAGCGTCTGCCTTCGGCTCAGGTCATGATCCCAGAGTCCTGGGATCGAGTCCCACATCGGGCTCCCGGCTCAGCGGGGAGCCTGCTTCTCCCTCTCCCTCTGCCTCTCTCCCTGCTGATGCTTTCTCTCCCTCTGTATCTCTGTGTCTCAAATGAATAAAATCTTTAAAAAAAAAAAAAAAGATTTTATTTATTTATTTTGACAGAGAGACACAGCGAGAGAGGGAACACAAGCAGGGGGAGTGGGAGAGGGAGAAGCAGGCTTCCCGCCGAGCAGGGAGCCCGATGCGGGGCTTGATCCCAGGACCCTGGAATCATGACCTGAGCTGAAGGCAGACGCTTAACGACTGAGCCACCCAGGCGCCCCACATCATTAGTTTTTGATGTAGTGTTCCATGATTCATTGTTTGCGTATAACACCCAGTGCTCCATGCAATACGTGCCCTCCATAATACCCATCACCGGGCTAACCCCTCCCCTTACCCCCTCCCCTCTAAAACCCTCAGTTTGTTTCTTAGAGTCCATAGTCTCTCATGGTTCGTCTCCCCCTCCGATTCCCCCCCTTCATTTTTCCCTTCCTACTATCTTCCTTTTTTTTTTTTAACATATAAATGTATTGTTTCAGAGGTACAGGTCTGTGATTCATCAGTCTTACATAATTCATAGCGCTCACCATAGCACATACCCTCCCCAACGTCCATCACCCTGCCACCCTATCCCTCCCACCCCCCACCACTTCAGCAACCCTAGGTTTGTTTCCTGAGATTAAGAATTCCTCATATCAGTGAGATCATATGATACTTGTCTTTCTCTGATTGACTTATTTCCCTTAGATAATACCCTCTAGTTCCATCCACGTCATTGCAAATGGCAAGATTTTGTTGTTTTTTTTAATGGCTGCATAATATTCCAAGAATATAGATAAAATTCACTATTTAAACTATTTTCAAGTGCACAGCTTAAGGGCATTAAGAATACTGTTGTGCGGGTGCCTGGGTGGCTCAGTTGTTAAGCATCTGCCTTCGGCTCAGGTCATGGTCCCAGGGTCCTGGGATCGAGTCCCACATCGGGCTCCCTGCTCGGCGGGAAGCCTGCTTCTCCCTCTCCCACTCCCCGTTTGTGTTCCTGCTCTCGCTATCTCTCTGTCAAATAAATAAATAAAATCTTTAAAAAAAAAAAAAAAGAATACTGTTGTCCAATAGTTACCACCATTGGGGAAAAAAAAAAATTACCACCACCCATCTCTAGAACTTTTGTTATCTTACAAAACTGAAACTCTGTACTCATTAAACAGTAACTCCTCATTTCCCCCTTGGTCCCCTAGCAATCACTATTCTACTTTCTCTCTCTATGAACCTGACTAAGAGAAATTATACAGCATTTGTCCTCTTGTGACTGGCTTATTTCACTTATATGCTACATTCTTTTGAACTCTTACGTTTTTTTTTTTTTTAAGATTTTATTTATTTGACAGAGAGAGACACAGCAAGAGAGGGAACACAAGCAGGGGGAGTGGGAGAGGGAGAAGCAGGCTTCCGGCTGAGCAGGGAGCCCGATGCGGAGCTTGATCCCAGGACCCTGGGATCATGACCTGAGCCAAAGGCAGACGCTTAACGACTGAGCCACCCAGGCGCCCCGAACTCATACCTTAATATATATCAAAAAAGACTGAGGAGGAGTTGCCAGGGAAATAGGAAAAAAATCAGGAGAATATGTAAACTATAAAAGAAAAAGTCAAGAGAAGAGTGTTCCAAGGAGGAGGGAATATACTGTGTCAAATCCTGAGGGAGAGGTTAAGTTTGATGAGAACCAAGCCCACTCATATCAGCAATACAGATCAGAGGTTGTTGGTGACCTTCACAAAAGTGTGACACAGTAATTCTCTAGAGGTATTTTATGAATCACCATGGTTACTACCCGTTGTGGATTATTTTCCCAGGCTATGAGAATTCTGAAGTCAAGCGAAGATGTACAAAGCTAAATAAAATCAATACAACCCAAACACAATTCCTTTGGCCTCAGTTTTCAAGTCATTTCATGATAAAATGGGATTTTAAAAAAGTATTTCAGGGAAAAATATGGGTAGTACAAAAAAATAATAATTATGCACATAATTATCTACTGAGGTCATTTATTCAATTAACAAATATTTACTGAGTGCCTACATAGTGCCAGGAATAGACTTCATTATAATTACACATTTCCATAACTGTTTCAGATATTAAAGGTTAAAAATGTTACGATATTAAAGAAATTTGAATGTTCAGTAAAGACAGTATGTCTGTTAGGCTAACTTTAACCTAGGCAAATAAGTAATGATGCTAATTCTAACCGAAGGCCAATGAAAATTTGATTCTAATAAAAATCCAATCATATTATGATCTAAAGAAAAGCAAGTATTTGAGAAATTAAGACAAGACAGCAAAATTTTCTTCTATAGAAAGCACATTATTTCTAATTTTCTATTACCTAGAATGTAGTAAATACTTTTAAACAAAAAATTAAATGGTGATTTAATTTTTAAAAACCAACCTACCTCTCCCTCATGAAAGCATGTTACCATTTTCTTTTACTTAGACATACTGATTGTACAACCATTTATATATTAAAAGGTAGCTTTAAAAATCAAACTAAACAGAAACTGTTCTAGATATGTTGTTCTGAAGAGTTTAAGATCTGCTTAATGATTCTTTAGCTCTTCTTCTATTTCTGACTCTAATTATTTAAAGCATCCAAATTCATTTTCATTCTTGCCTTTAAAATTGCCTCATCTTTCCATCATAAGCCAATCTGGTTTTCCTATCTTCCTCATTTTCCACCTCATAATCTACCTTTAATAAGTGGCTTCTTTCCTAAAAGGAAAACCAGGGTCACTTGAAGGAGAGAGAACTGTACCCAAAATAAACATCTTACATCCATATTTCTGTGTATTTAATAAAATACCATTTTGTGAGACCAGTTCAGAGAAGGCATAGATCCTGATAGATTCATTTCAGTCACTAACCAATATAAAAAGTATCAGAATGCAACATGTTCATAAACACTGAAAAGTTAATACAAGCTATTTGTATTTCTGGGTCTTAATTTCCTTTTGTCATTACCTATTAAAACATTTTTAATCAAGATTTTGTCACATATTTTAACAGAACTCACTAAACTAGTTTAGATTTTCTACTTCCAGAAGAATAACTATAACAGTGATATTTTATTCATTAGGAACATAAACAATTGAGGACAATTGAATTTGCCTATATTTTCCTTTTTGGCATAAATGTTGCAATTTTCTCTTAACTAAGTCATATATAATAAAGTTTCTCTCAAAAAGTAGCATTAAATAGGTTTTAGGGACAACCTGGGACTATTACACAATGTACTCAGGATGAGTCATAGTCATTCACTGAACCTAAAATGTGCTGAATTAATGAATGGATGACCTGCCATGATTCATTTTCACAAACAAGACTCATTAATGTTTCAAAACTAATATTTTAAGCCTCTCTACTAGAACTGATGTTTTTTTCATCCTGGGGGAGGAATTATAAAGGGCAAAGTCTTTAATATAATAATGTGATTTTCCACCAGTAGGAAAAATGGTCACCTATGCTTTAGAGCATTTTTTAAGGGTGGTTAAGATTTTCTAAGTAATACATAAAGGACCTAACTTTCCATGGTTTAATTTGCTGAACTGTAAAATAATGCCTACTCATATGGGAATAAGAATCTACTACATATGGGGAGTGCCTGAGTGGCTCAGTCGGTTAAGTGTCTACCTTCATAGTCTCCGTAGTCCCCGTGGTCTCAGGGTCCTGGGATGGAGACCCACATTGGGCTCCCTGCTCAGCAGGGAGTCTGCTTCTCCCTCCCCCTCTCCCTCTGTGAGCTCTCTTTCATAAATAAATAAATAAAATCTTAAAAAAGAAAGAATCTACTACATATGGTTTCTACTCGAGTTATTTATAATTTACGTAGAACCTAAAGAACTTGGTTAAGTTCAGTCAGATTTGTAGTGATGGAAAGTCAGTGGGCCAAAGACAGTAAGTGGTCTTATAAAAAAAAACTCTTGGAATATTGACCTATTATTAAAATATATTTAAAATATAGCATATTAGCAGAGTTAAAAATACCTAAAAACTTGAGAGCTGATGGAAACTTATTGAATCAAATTTGCACTTGCCCATCCTCATTTCCCATATGTGCAAAATAATGACCAGAATTTAAGTAATCTACCCAAACCTACAGAATCATAAAATTTTACACTTGGGAAGAACCTTAAAAGGCATCAATTCCAACCATCCACTCAAATTAAACCTCCTCTCTAATAGCACCATCAAGTGAAGAGCCAGCATATGCATTACTACCTACAAAGATGGATAAGAACTGATCACTCCTGAGCCTTTCTGACAGTTCTGTTTATTACAAAGTTCTTCCTCATACTGAGCTAAATCTGTTTTCCTATAACTTCCACCCCAATGTTCCTAAAACCCAGGCTGATTTACTCCCAGACCTGTGCCTTTTACAATGCACCATTAATTCATTCACATACCTTGTTATTTCTTTGAAGTTCTAATGTTGTGAATTTAGGAAGAAAAGTTATAGGTCCAGTATTTCATGATGCTAATTATAGTAACTGTACCAGGATATTGAAAACAATAGACATTTAACTTCTAACAAATTTCAGAGGTATTTTTAATATCAAATGCCTGACATATCTAACAAGAGTCATGGGGGCTGAGGTATAGCTTGTATACATGTCTTGGGGATTCCAGGATATCACAGCAAATCAACTACGAGTCCTACTTGCATGACAACTCCATCTTCCTCTTTCCTCCCCCACAAATACATCCTGAGAGATGGGCTTTGGGCTTTGATTAGATCTGATGGGCCTAAGGGATTCAGACAAGAACACAAAGAAGAACAAGGCCAGGCACTCCAACTTTTAGGGGGCAGAGAACTAACTCTTAGGTAAAAGAGTTGGGATTAATGGGATACAGGGCTTATACGTATTTAATAAAACACTGTATTTATTAAAGACCTCAAAAATCATCTGGATCAGTAGGAGACTTGCTAAAAAATGCTCTGCAAAGGAGATCACAAATATGAAAGAGCACACTAACTGCAACGAAGATAGACACTTGGTCATACTCACCATGATCTCAGAACACAAAGAAAAGGAGAGTGGTACTTACTGGTTGGGACTAACCTTCCCTTAACTTCAAAAACCCTATAATGGGGGGGCGCCTGGGTGGCTCAGTTGGTTAAGCGACTGCCTTCGGCTCAGGTCATGATCCTGGAGTCCCGGGATCGAGTCCTGCATCGGGCTCCCTGCTCCGCGGGGAGCCTGCTTCTCCCTCTGACCCTCCCCCCTCTCGTGTGCTCTCTGTCTCTCTCATTCTCTCTGTCTCAGATAAATAAATAAAATCTTTAAAAAAAAAACAACCCTATAATGGGAGGAAGAGTCAGATGAGGGCATGAGGAGACAAGGTAAAAACAGAAAAGCAATGATGAACAGCAGCAACATGAAGAGAAGAAAAAAGGGAACAGAAGTGTCAATAATAACTGCCCCAGGAGAAACAGTGCTAATCACTTCTTGAATGAGTTGACAGTAAAAGAAACAAGAGTCAAATAATCCCCACTGGGGTTTCCCATGCAGAATGGAAAGCAACATCAGCAGCAACAATGGTGAGAAAATATCAGTAACTGCTGAGAAGCTGCTCACAGCCACTTGGAAGCAAAAAGGAAAACAGCAGGACTTGGGAGGGGGAGTTTGATGTCACATACTAACTCTAGTGGGTGAAGGGGCTCAGAGTCAACACACTCTGAGACTGTTCTATTACTGGCTTCCCTATGTAGTAAGGTGAGATATAAGAAAGCAAAGGTTAATACTTCTCAACAAACTTGAATTCACCTTGACACTTTTTCTACACATAGGAATCAGATCGTAAGAAAATAAGCAGAAATCCAGAATGGTCAAATCATCAGATTCCGGCATTATCTTTGATTCACTATTTACATATTTAAGTTAACATGTCTGTTACTCTACAATCTTAACTGGTGTTCATATTGAAGACTCTGATGCACTAAATACCCCTAAGTATGAAAGTATATTTTTAGTATATAGTAGTTAGCAAGGCAAACGAGTATACCAATATACTTAAAAATATTTTAGCAGTTAATTTCAATAAATATTGACAGCACGCCTACTAACTTAAAGGCATTATTTTAGCACAGAGAATCAGAGATGGAAAAGAGACAATGCCTATCATTAAGGAAACCAAATAGAAGGAAGCTAATAATCCCTGAACCCTTGACTTAAGTAAGGTTTTATGTACCCAGACAAAGACAGCATCATTGTTCCTGCCCTTATAAAATTCAGAAGGTTGGTGCGAGTGTCCCTTTCAAGTGTTTATTTCATTAGGAATGAAGATTAATAAATTAACTCATTGGCATCCTGTTCATAGGTCTGTTTTGAGGAATAACCATTCATTAGCTCAACTACTCTATGAAGTATGCCCATGCACAGATACAGTTGTTAAACTGAAGACTCTCAGCTGGTGTACTCATTCCCAGAATTAACTAAAGAGATCTCAGTTTAATTAACAAGTAATTTTGGAATCAAAGAATCTTTAGTTAGAATACATATTGGAGTTTACCTAATCAATCTTCTTTTCTATGCAAGAATTACTTTCATAGTACCACTCAACCAGTGCATGAGCACATACAGTGACGGGACTCAGGTACAATAAAGCAATGACTCCATTTTTATGGAGTCATAAATGTTCGACAGTTCTTCCCTGTCAAAATTTGCTTCCCTGCAACTCTCACCTGTTAGTCTAAATTTTGACCTCTAAAGGTGCAAAGAACAGTATCTTTAAGTCATAGCTCTCTTCCAGGTTAAACATCTTTCAAGTATTTTTATAGTCTTTTACAAGAATAATTTCTTGACTCTATGCTCTCCTGTTACCCTCCCAGGTTCAATCTCTGTCAATACTTCTTTCAAATATGTTAAAAGGATACCATCTAACCAGAGTAATATGCCATCTATTTTGAACTCGTATTTTTGTTTTTGCAGTCTAAGATTTCATTTGTTTTCACTTTTGCAAACAAGATTCAATATGTGACTCATATTTAGCTCTAGTTCTACTAAAATAAACAAGTTCTATTCATAAAGTTAAGTCTTCCTTTCTTGCACTGTAGTGGATACTGTTGTTTGTTTTGGTGCACAGAATATGAAACCTCTTTTTATGCTGGAGGAGTCACCTTGGTGCAAGAGTAAAGACCACTGGTCCTATGGGTGCTGATAACTTAGAAGGTGGGTAGCACCAGATTCTTGTTGCAGAAGTGGCATCTGTGCTGTAAGCAGGTAATACAGAGTTCTTAGTGAAGAAAGGGCACAGGTACAATCTTGGCATTGATGATGCCTACCTAATCAGACAAGTTTTACAGCATGGTTTGGGGGCCTTGTTTCTGAAGCTTAGCCTTGAGTCTAGTTCTCTAGTCCTCCCAAAGATTCTATGAGACACAGAATATCATTTTCTGAATCATTCTCAAAAAATGTGAATCAATTACAGGTTTACAAAAGAAAAAGTTCCATGTCCAGCTGGCACAAAGAACTTTCTTCCCGAACCATTTGAAAGAAAGATACTGACATGATGACCCGTCAATTATGGAATACTTTAGTATATGCATTTCCTATAAACCAGGACATTCTCTGATATAACAACACAACCATCAAAACCAAGAAATTAACACTGATACCTTATTACTATCTGTTACGGATTGAATTGTATCTCCTAAAAAAGATATGCTTAAGTACCAGTACCTCAGAATACTTTATTTGGGAATGGCGT
This sequence comes from Neomonachus schauinslandi, assembly GCF_002201575.2. Classification (NCBI taxonomy): domain Eukaryota; kingdom Metazoa; phylum Chordata; class Mammalia; order Carnivora; family Phocidae; genus Neomonachus; species Neomonachus schauinslandi. The sequence goes on along the minus strand of NC_058405.1, from coordinate 58,643,596 downwards.
CACTGCAAATAAAATTAGTTAAGATGAAAGATGAAGTTATGTTGGAGTAGAGTAGCCCCTTAATCCAATATGGTATCCTTATATGAAGATGGCCATGTGAACGTACAGAGAGACAGGGAGAATGCTATGTGACGATGGAAACAGATTAAAGCAATGCCTTTATGAGCAAAGAAATTACAAGGATTGCTGGTCATCACCAGCAAGTAGGAGAGAGGCATGAATTCTCCCTCAGAAGGAATCAATCCTGCTGACACCTCATTTTGGACTTCTAGCCTCTAGAACTTTGGGACATTCAATGTCTGTTGTTTTAAGCCACCCAGTTTCTTATGGCAGCCCTAGGAAACTAATAAACCACCTAATTTCCAAATCCCATTCAAGATTCACCACCTGTCTTAATAAGATGCAAAAGCATCTAGTTTGGAATTGCATGTTGCATTTAGTTGGCATGTCCCTTTAGTCTATCAGTCTGAATAGTTTCTCAGTCTTTCCTTGACTTTTACGATCTTCACTTTCAAAGATTAAGGGCTATTTTGTAGAATGTCTCTTGATTTGGGTTTGTCTATTATTTCCTTGTGTTTAGATTCAGATAATGCATTTGTGGCAGAAATATCACAAAAGGGACATCATGTTCCTCTTAAATCATCATTATCATGTAGCACACAATATTGATTTCTGCCGTTATGGATGACATACAATTTGATCACTTGATTAAGATGGTATTTGCCAGGCTTCTCCACTGTAAAGTTTCTCTCTCTCTCTCTCTCTATATATATTTGTCTTCAATCAATAAGTATTTTGTGGGTACTCTGAAACTATATAAGTAGTCTTTCATCAGATTTTCGATTTATTTATTTTTATTTGTGTGGACTCACAGTTTCCTAGATTATTCAATGGGCTTTAATAAATTTCTGTCATTATTTTGATGCTCAAATTATGCCTAATTATGCTAGCAGAAGCTCCTTCAAGTTGGTTACTATGTCCTTTTGACATGTCTTCATCCATTTTGAGCACTTCCTTCTTTCTGGGGTAACAGTATGTTCCACAGTCTCTTCTTGTACTTTCTCTGCCCCAGACCCAGAGTCAGGAATGTCTGATTTTTCTGATTCAGTTGCCACCAGGATTCATTCTAGTTTCTTCCTCTCCACATCTAAAACTCCTCAGATAGTAAGAAACCCAGCTCTCATGATTTTTAATGTAACTTTCTTTAATTAGTCCCCTGTATATGTAATCAATCTTCCATCTCTGCCACTATTCCTGTCCTGGCGAAGTTGTCCTAACTCTACTCTGTCTCCCAGCACAGATGGCCATATCCTACTCAGGCTCTGACTCCCCCTGTTGAGCCTGCTCCACCTCTCCCCCCCCCCCCAATAGATGTCCTTCTCTCCTTGGCTCCATGTCATCACATACAAGCTCTAACACCCTGTGCTGGACTACCCACTCCACTTTTGTGTATATTCTTTTTTTTTTTTTTTTTACCGCATTTGGGCTTTGACTCCCCATACTAGGCCATTCTACCCCTCAGTCCACCATGTGGACTACCTCCTTACCCTGTTTGGGTTCTGATAATCCACACCAGGCTATTCCTCTATGGGGATGCCCTCCTCACCCCGCTCAGGTTCTCATTTCCTATGCTAGGCTGTGTGCCACATGTGGATGGGGACTTCCTCCGGCTCCGTATCTCCTACTATGCCAGAGGGATACCCTCCTCACCATGCTCAGGATCTGATTCTCCTTGCTGGACCCCACCCCCTACCTCCCATGTAGATATCCTCCTTGCCTCAATTTGAGCTCTGACACCTCAAACCAAGTTACCTCCTATCCCATAAATGCCCTCACACTGCTTGGGTTCTGACTCTTCTTGATGATTGCCTCCACTGTATGGACACTTCCATCACCTTGCTGGGGCTATGACACCCCATGCCAGGCTGTCACTGTGGAGGTCCTCCACACTCAGCAGCAGGCTGTTCTCTGTATCGATGTCTTTTTTACCTGACTCAGGCTTTGACTATCTCCTAAGGACCACCTCCAGCATGTGAATGGTCTGACCCTACTGGGGCTCTAACAACACATGTCAGCCTACCCCTCCCCAGAGATGACCTCTCACTTTGTTTGAGCTCTGACTCCTTACATCAGGATGCCTTCACATGTTGGTACTCTCACCTTATTCTGGCACTGATTCCCTACACTGGGCTGCCTAACTGTATTGGTGACTTCTTTATCCTGCTGAGATTCTTACACCTTACACCAGGCCACCCCTCCTTGATGATACTCTCATTAGCTTGCTTAGGAGTCCCTATACCAGGACACCTTGCTGTGTGAATTCTCTCCTCACTCTGGGTTCTGACTCTCTGAATTAGGCTCTTCTCCTATGTGATGAACTCCTTACCCAATTTACACTCTGACATTGCACTCTGGAGCACTGCAGCTCATCTCCCCCACTCCTATCAATGCAGTGTTGCTATAGACTAAATGTATTCCCCCCAAACTCATACGTTGAAATCCTAATCCCAATGTGATGTTATTAGGAGGTAGGGCCACTGGGAGATGATGAAATCATGAGAGTGGAGCTCTCATAAATGGGATTAGTGCTCTTATAAAAGAAAACCCAGAGAGCTCCCTCGCCCCTTCCTCAAGGATACAGCAAGAAGTCAGTAGTCTACAACCTGAAAGAGGGCTCTCACCAGAACCCAACCATGCTGGCACTGTGATCTTGAACTTCCAGGCTCCAGAATAGTGAAAAATAAATTTCTGTTGTTTATAAGTCAGCCAGTTCCTGGTATACTGTTATGGCAACCCTATGAACTATGACAGGTGTCTATATTGTTCTGTACCACCTAATGGCTTTAGGACTGAACTATCATGCAGCAAAGAGGAGGAAGAGTCTCAATATCATCTTAAGAAATTCCTTTTATGTTTAATAGGCAAGAGTCCGTTTCAAAAAGGAACTCTGACTAATACACATCTATACATTGCCAGGGCAGCTAAATTTCAAACCAAAATGTAAAACTTTGTATTTATTCCTATTACATTTTATCCATTTGGTTTTGACCTATCATTTCAATATATTCTGATCTCTTGAGCTTGATATTTATTGTTATTAATTGTCCTTGGTAACCTTCTGACACCTGAAAATCTTATAAACATGCCATTTGTGTGAAAGCTACTGACTAAAGAAAGACAGGGGTACCTGGGTGGCTCAGTCAGTTAAGCATCTATCTTCAGTTCAGGTCATGATTCCAGGGTCCTGGGGTAGAGCCCTGAGTCAGGCTCCCTGCTCGGTGGAGAATCTGCTTCTCCCTCTCCCTCTGCCCCTCCCCTTGCTCGTGCTCTCTCTCTCTCTCTCTGTCTCTCTCAAATAAATAAAATCTTTAAAAAAAAAAGACTTCTAAAAGAAAGAAAAAAGAAAGAAAGTCAGTCAAAGAGAGCCCTAGAAGACAAAGTCCTGGATAATACAACATAAGACAAAGCTTTACTGGCAATGGGCTGGTAACCAAATTTCATTTCATCTTAAAGATACACAGGATATATAAAGATATGTAAGTCTGTCAAATAAGTTTGAGGAAATAAAGAGTGCCAGCTTACACACTTCTGTCTTTTACTGAATACTGAATGAATGAATGGATGAAGAATATAAGGCCTTCACTGTTGTTGAAATGTAATTGTGAAAGCAATGTTGCAAAATATATCATTAAAATGTAGATCTGGTTAATACATGATCAGCATAATTAGGAGTTATATGTCTGATGCAGGTCTTGGGTTCTATGATTGCACAGATATAAATAGTATGTCCAAAAGGCATAGTATAATAATAATCTCTATGATTAATTCTGTTCCAAATTCCATATGATGGACACACACACACCCTATTTACACAAACAAGTGTAAGACAGGATGTAAAAATAATCACTAAATTGCTTACTATACCTGATTTATATAATAGTACATGATAGAGCTGGAACTCATAGCCAGGTACCATGTGCTTAACTACTCTCCTATTAGGTTAATAAAATTAAACAATCATCAATATTGTTGCTTATCTTCCTAAAATATGTAATTTGAAGGGACCAGAGCATATAAAAATTATTTAGGCACTTCTGGTCTGTATATTCTTTTCGCTTTTTTATAACTTTCTTTTGCAGAGTAGCATGGAATCACACCAAAGTAGAAGTTCCCTAACAATGCAAAGCCACTAGATATTTAATTATTAAATTCTTCACTTGATCTTAGCCAAAAGGCCGAGAAGCGATGATTATTAAATTCTTATTCTTTAGTCCTACTTATTCTTTTTGAGGAGTCATAAAAGAAAAAAAAAAGTGAGCCATACCTGCCTTTCAGGAAGGAGTGTTTTTAGAGAAAACTGTTTGCCTACATATATTTCATTTGCTTGGCATGTAGAAAGTGGTCAAGAAACATTAGTTTTTTCTCTTCCTCATTCAACTTAATTGAACACTCTCTATGTAAAACATATGTAAAACGTAATTTCTGCCCTCATTTATTTCTGTATGGGCATCCAGAAGTAGGTGAGGAGAAAAACTGAAAAAAGGACCTTTTCTGCAAACACTTTACAGAACAGATGATGTCTGATGGATAGGTACCAATTTATCGCCATTAAAAGCCAGCTCTACTACAGGGATCTTAAAGAGTTTACCACATACACTCTATGAAATATGCTTCCAGGACCTTCCTAGTAACCGAAATTCAGAAAACTTGCCTCATTCTCTATTCTTCATACTTCCCCACAAAACAAAACTAAGAAGGGCAGTCTTTAGCATATATTACAAAGATTAATACTAAACCTGAAGATTTACTCATTCAATATATTTTTACTTTCCTACATACAATTACCGGGCAAGGATGAATTTTCATAATATCTATCATCATACAAAACAATCTGTTGAAATGCCATTAAAGCACTTCACGAAGAAAACATAAGAACAAAAAATTGCTAGATCAGTGTCAAAATACCTTTTAACAGAAAAAAGATTCAAGATCATACTTTGATTTCAAAAGAAATCATGTGTTTGTGCTGAAAGCAGTAATGGCTTAGGATGGCAAAAACCAGGTATGGGTTAGAATCATGCAGTATAAATAAACCTAACCAATGAGGAGAATGGCAACTGGAAAGTTGTAAAAGGCAGGGAACTATACTTTTAGATATTTAAGAGTGGTGTAGGATCTAAAAGGACATGAAATAAGGTAAGGAGTAAAGGAAGACAGACATTAGATCCTGGATAAGACTCAGAAAAAATGCCATGGAACAATAAAAAAATGATCAAATCCAATGAACAAAGTATATTCTTTGCATTATACATATGAAACATATTTTGAAAAACAAATATTGAAAAGTCTTGTTTTTGGCTCCTAACCATTTATTTCCTTCTTTTTTCTTTTTTAGGGGTGGAAGGAAGAGAGAGAAGCTGAGCACTGCATTTAGAAGAGTATTTGTTCCATTTTACTGGAAGGAAAACATCGCCAATCTTTTTATTTTTATTTCTTAATTAATTTTTAAAATTATGTTCAGTTAGCCAGCATATAGTATATCATAAAGACATTGCCAATCTTTCCAAACTGTAAACTAGATGTTAACTCTCCAGCATAATCTCCTTCAATGGCTCTTCCTTACCTTTGCAATAAAGTGAAAGTTTTAGTATGGCAGTCAAGCCATTTCAAGATCTGTCTACATTTTCAGATTCATCTCCATCTATATCCCCTTTATACAATTTTTTTTTTTTAGCAATTCTGATCTCTTTGCAGTTATTCAAAAAAGCTAAGCTATTCTTTCCTTCTGTTGCTTTTGTACACTGTTTCCTCTGTCTAAAATGCTTCCTTGAGATCCTTTTGTCATTTGCTAGTGTCCTTAAAGATAGGTCACATATACTTTCTCCTTGACAGATTTTCTTCCTGACATACACTCTGCATCACGGTAACCCTCCTATGCTTCCACAACACCCTGTGCATATCTCTAGTAGTTCTTTTTATACTGTAATACAACTGTTAATTTCCCCCCTTTCTTCCCTACTACTCTGTGTTCTTGAACGACAGGAACGGTGTCTTAGTTTTCTTTGAATCCCCAATAGCTGGCAGAGTATACCTCAGGAGACAGTAAATTCAAGAAAAAAAAATTAACAATTTGTCTTTCCAAGAAGTATGCTATAGTAAAAAAAAAGTATTATATTGAGCTCTGCCCATAACTAGCTATAACTCACAAATTATGAACTTCAATTAAATAAGGGGATCATCTAGATCTCTAAAGTTCCCTGTGATTTGTCAACCTAGTTTTTGTTTTATAAATTCTTGACAGATAATAAAACTCCTTTAAAAAGAATAGTCTTTATTTCAAATGTTTACTAATTTACACTGGATTTACCTTAGTTTTCAGGTTTTTGCTACTGAGGTTTTCTTTACTGGTCACAGTGGCTGTGAAGAGAAAAGTTTTCCTAACTTGATAGCCTTAGAGCCAAGGATCCTATTTTACTCTGAGCCTCACTGGCATATGATTTTCCTCCCTTAAGACTTTGTTATCTGTTGCCTCTGCTTCTATTTCTACTCTTAACTTTTACCTAGTTCTAGAACTAGTTCAGGAAGATGTCTGCCACATAACAGAAACTAGTGATAGCAAAGGGGAAGAAAAGGAGAAGGTGAGCTCCAGGAGTCATTAGTCTTTTCTCATCCTGTCTTCTTTTGCTTGGAGTGGGGGCACACTGGTCTTTACAAAAACTTCACCCCAGTCTCTTGTTCACTACTACTCCTTCCACCTTTATCCCATCTTTTAATTTAAAAAAACAAAAACATAAGAAGGAGAGAGCTTTTTATTTTCTTTCAGGTTCCCCTTATCCTATCCTGTGTTTTTAAAAACTCTGCCCAGTAATTTTAAAATAAAGTCTCCATTCTTCTACTCTGTCATTCAGAGAGGAGTCTCCCTTTCCTACAGAAGCAGAGGAATGTGTCCCTGCCTAAAAATACCTTCACATGGTAGTCAATTCCTACTATTAAGAGACTGTTAGTACTACAGGCACATTAAAAATTAGTCTTTTTTTTTTTTTTTGATCCTGACTGAAGGGGTAATTACCACATAAAAATCAGTTTAATTGATTTTATAAGGGAGGAGATTCACAAATTACAGTTACAAATTAACTTTTAAAATAGAAGTTATTTAAAATTCAGTCTGGTTATCCAACTGCAATTAATGGTTTTTGTATTTTAAGCCACACTGTAACAGTAATGAGGATCTTCACTTGCAGATGTGTTTGAAAAGACCAATTAATGTTATACTAGTTAAAATGCTTCCATCATAAACAATATTTACTGAAAACAATTTGAAGAAATGTACAAATAAACCTAAGATGTGTGCTCTATTAGAAACTTACATTCTAAGAGCTATCCAGTATGAAAATGGAATTATTTTATAAAAACCTAATTGGTTGGGCGCCTGGGTGGCTCAGTTGGTTAAGCGACTGCCTTCGGCTCAGGTCATGATCCTGGAGTCCCGGGATCGAGTCCTGCATCGGGCTCCCTGCTCGGCGGGGAGCCTGCTTCTCCCTCTGACCCTCCCCCCTCTCATGTGCTCTCTCATTCTCTCTCTCTCAAATAAATAAATAAAATCTTTAAAAAAAAAAAAAAAACCTAATTGGCAAATAAAGACAGGCAAAGTTTACTATACTGCTTATAAATTCTACTACCCGGTTTCTTTTAAGCTCATAATATGTGGACTCTTCCTTTTTGTGTTTGTGTGTGAAGTTACCTTAATTGATAAACAGATTTAAACTGACTTAGAGAACAGAAGGCATATAAGATTCGGATGGCAGGCTAAAAGTTTTAATTTTAATTACCGAGCTAATTACTTCTCTGGAAGGAGTAAGTTCTATTTCTTCTTTGATTAAATAGATTAAATTGTCCCAGTAAGATGGAGGGGTACCATAAATCCTGGTTTACCTGGGACAATCTTGACTGGTAACAGTTGTCTTGGAGTAGTTGCTATGGTCCTCTTTCACTCTCACAAGTATCAGTTTGGATGAGAAAGCATATGGTCACCCTACTTAACATGCTCTTTTCAAATTAAAGCAACAACTGTTAGTTAGGTACCCAATATGTGGAAGGCCGAGAACTGAAGGGGATACAAAGAAATGTAAGAAATGGTATTTGCCCTCAAAGTGCTTAGGACTTAGTTGGAGAGACTGAATAAACATTTCAAGTTAAACATACAAAATTTAAATGGCTTAAAAAATATAACTAGAACAAATATTACAAGAAAATATGTAGTTACTTGTTAAATGAATGGCACAATAATTAGTTAGGGGTTTCCCGAGACATAATGGTCACTTTCTATTAAACAACACCACTACATCCTTCACCACCATTTACTGAGTGCCTTGTATGTGCTAGGTGAGGTTTAGAGTGCTTTACATGCATATTAGTTAACCCTCACAATCATCCTAAGAGGTGTAATATTATTCATAAGGAAGGGAATTTTACTGATGAGAAATGTACCTGATAGAGGTTAAATAAATAACATGCAAAAGTTCTATCTAACCAGTAAGTTAGCAGAGTTGGGATTTAAACTATGGTTCTCTAATACCAAAGTCAGTGATCTTTTTATTGCTCTTCTCTCTACATAGAGAGTGGTGGTTCTAAACTGTGGGTGCTTTTGCCCCCACCACCCCCCAGGGACATATGGTAATCTCTGGAAACATTTTTGTTTGTCATAAATGTGGTGGGGGGTGGCTAGTGACTTTACAAAAATTTTTTTTACAGATAAGATCTGAACTCAGTATTGAGGCATCGGTAGGATTTGAATAGGCTAGGGATCGTAGAGGTAACGGCAGATTATAGATAAGAATAGTACAGAAACTGAATAAGCCAACTTAGCAAGACAAAGGAACACAATATTAAAGGGAAAGTGAAAGCAAGACTAGGAAGATGCAATAAATTTTTTCTAAAGATTAAGGAACCTGAACTGGATTCACTGAAGATTTTTGAGAAGGGGAATGTAAGATTAATCAAGAAACCAGGGAAAAGAGAATAATGAGGATGATATTGGAATAATTGAGTCCTAAGGTATTCAGAGTTTGTGCATTGGTGTGGCGGTGGTAGTGAGAAAGAAAGGAAGAAACCATAAGCATGTAAACTTTTATGTACCATAAATTTTTGTCATCTCAAAGGATAACAAATTACCATTCTTACCTGTAATGCACTGAAACTGTCCATCTTCTCTTCTTATTGTAAATGCTTCCCCTGGGTTAACTTGTACCAGAATGACCTTAAAATGAGAGAAAGAAATATTAAAATAAAAAAATAACAGAGCAAATAACAACAATCAAAATAGGGCAAATCAGTGTAACAAAATACTAAATGTTGCTAAAATATATGTGAGCTATTTAACCTTATGAAAATGGGATTACACATTTTACACATTTGTTAGAAAAGTATTACTTCACTTTTCCGGAGGTCAGACTTAAACCAAAAGTAAGGGAATAAAAAAATACGGTGGCACACTTTTATTGGAAAGTTAATAAACTTCACTCTGAAACAAAGATGGAGTCAAACAATATTTGGCAGATCTATGCTTAGTTCATTATTGCTAAGTATTTCATTTTGTTTATTTATGTATTTATTTAAGATTTTATTTATTTATTTGACAGAGAGAGAGAGACAGCGAGAGAGGGAACACAAGCAGTGGGAGTGGGAGAGGGAGAAGCAGGCTTCCTGTTGAGCAGGGAGCCCGATGTGGGGCTCAATCCCAGGACCCTAGGTTCATGACCTGAGCTGAAGGCAGACGATTAACGACTGAGGCACCCAGGCACCCCTAAGTATTTCATATTCTTTAAAGATAAGTAGAGCTTGAGATGAGCATACCTGAATTAGTAGGACATTTCAAATTATATCTGGGAATATGTTAAATTAATCCCACCTTTTTAAGTAGTTTTCATTATATAGATTATACATTCTAATTTTATGACATCTGAAAAACAGCAAACTGGAAAAAAAATCTGAAGTCCTTCTATCCTACAATAAACACTGTTAATATTTTGATAAATTTCTTAGTCTTGTTCCTTATGCGTAGGCTTAATTTTCCCCCTTAAATATACATATAAGATCTCCAATTTGGTATCTTTTAAAGTTTAATATTTTAAAAAAGACTTTTCCATGCTATTGATCACTCAAAGTACTTCATCAAATGACCATACCATAAACTCCTTATCCATTCTCTTATATAAGGAATTTAGGTAGCTTTCAGTTTTTCCATTATTATAAACAACGCCAAAGTGAACAATTTGTACGCAGTTTTCTCCTCTTTAATCAAACATTTCCAGTTAATTTTGAGTGGTGTTTAAGGTGTGTGTGTGGGGTCTGGTTTCATTCTTTTACATGTGAATATCCAATTTTCCCAGCACCATTTATTGAAGAGATTGTCTTTTCTGCATTGAGTGTTCTTGCCTCCCTTGTCAAATGTTAGCTGACCATACATGCATGGGTTTATTTCTGGGCTCTCGATTCTCTTCCATTGGTCTATGTTTCTGTTTCTGTGCCAGAACCATACTGTTTTGATTTACTATAGCTTAATAATATAGCTTGAAATCAGGAAGTGTGATGCCTCTCACTTTGTTATTCTTTTTCAGGATTGCTTTGGATATTCATTTGGGGTCTTATGCGGTTCCACATACATTTTCGGAGTGTTTTTTCTACCTCTGTAAAAATTGTCATTGGAATTTTGATAGGGACTGCAATGATTCTTTTTTTTTTTTTTTTTTTTAAGAATTTTTTTTTTTAAAGATTTTATTTATTTATTTGAGAGAGAGAATGAGAAAGAGAGAGAGCAGGAGAAGGGGGAGGGTCAGAGGGAGAAGCAGACTCCCCGCCGAGCAGGGAGCCCGATGCGGGACTCGATCCAGGGACTCCAGGATCATGACCTGAGCCGAAGGCAGTCGCCTAACCAACTGAGCCACCCAGGCGCCCGGGACTGCAATGATTCTTAAGGTGGCTTTAGGTAGTATGGATATTTTAACAACACTAATCCTTCCAGTCCACGGACATGGGCTACCTTTCCATTTATTTGTGTCTTCTTCAATTTCTTTCAATGTTTTGTAGTTTTCAGGGTAGAGATCTTTCATCTCCTTGGTTAATATTTCAGGCAAAGACTGAAAGACCCTCACTTCGGGCGCCTGGGTGGCTCAGTCAGTTGAGCGACTGCCTTCGGCTCAGGTCATGATCCCAGAGTCTGGGGATCGAGTCCCACGTCAGGCTGGCTCCCTGCTCGGCGGGGCGTCTGCTTCTCCCTCTGACTCTACCCCCTCTTGTGCTCTCTCTCTCAAATAAATAAATAAATAAATAAATAAATAAATAAGATCTTAAAAAAAAAAAAAAAAAGACCCTCACTTCAAGAGAAGTAGGTAAGAAGTAGGGTTAATGGAAAACACAAAATAAATTATTAGAAATAATCCAAATATATTAATAAAATAAATATAAATGGACTAAGCTTGCATATTAAAAAGAGAGAAAATAAAATTAGATTTAAAAATGTTACAGAGAGGGGTGCCTGGGTGGCTCAGGTCATGATCTTGGGGTCCTGGAATCGAGCCTCACATCCGGCTACCCACTTAGTGGGGATTCTGCTTCTCCCTCTCCCTCTGTCCCTCCCCCCGCTCATGGTCTCTCTCTCTCTCAAATGAATAAAATCTTTTAAAAAAAAAGCTACAGAGTGAAAATGCCAAACCCACTATTTTGGTGGTCTATTTTTTTTTTTTAAGATTTTATTTTATTTATTTATTGGAGAGAGAGAGAGAGGACAAGAGAGGGTACGGTCAGAGGGAGAAGCAGACTCCCTGCCGAGCAGGGAGCCCAATATGGGGCTCGATCCCGGAACTCCAGGATCATGACCTGAGCTGAAGGCAGTCGCTTAACCAACTGAGCCACCCAGGTGCCCTTGGTGGTCTATTTTAATACCTTTCTCAGTGATTAACAGAACAAGTACACAACAATCATCAAGGATATGGAAGATCTTAACAACACCACCAATAATCTTGGTTTAATGGCCATGTAAAGAATATTGCACCTAACAATTAGAAAATATATATTCTTTTTAAGCACATAGGGAATTGACATAAAAATGGAAAGAATGGACTATCAAGAACATCATAAATCAAGTCTTACAAACTTGAAAGAATCAATATTGCATGTCCTCTATTTACAGTTAAATTAGAATTACTAATTGAAAAATATATTTGCAAATTTTAAAAAGCTTCAGTAATTTGTGGATTAAGGAAGAAATCATAACAAAAAACCAGAAAATAGCAGTGAAATGTAACCAAAACATTGCACGTTAAAACCTGGAATATAGGCAAAATTTTATTTATCAAAAAACATAGACCTTTAAATACTTACAACAGAAAAGACTGAAAATTAATAAGTGTCCAAGTAAGTGCAAAAAGGCAGAGTTAACTCAAAGAAAAAAAAAAAAGGAAACAAAATAAGAACAGAAATAATTACTCAACACAAGAAACGCTGGAAGATGAGAAAATAGCTTTAATAGAAATCACAGTGAAGGATAAACAAGAGAAAAAAATTTAAGAGAAAAAAGTAGTCAGTCACCTTTTCCGGCTAGGAAATTTTTATTTTCCCCCAAGAAGATTCTTGAACGTTGGGAGACTTTATGCAAGTAGATGGCTTTAAAATGCATTTTATAAAATCTAGGAACTTATCTCTCTACATAGGTTTTATTTAGGGGGCTAGCTCCTTATTACTCTATTATCTCAAATGTCATCTTCTTAGAAAAATCTTCCCTGACCATCAAATTCCAGGGTATGCTCACATACTTTCTACCATATCGATCTATTTTATTTTTTATCTAGCACTTATCACTAACTGAAATTATTCTGTGCAGTTATTTGGTTAGTGGCTTACTGAGCAGTTTCTATTCCACTGGAGCAAAAGCCCCCTGAAAGCCAACATCTTGACTTGTCTTACAAAATGCTATACCCTGGAGTTTGGCTCATAATAGGTTTTCAATAAACTTCTGTTTAATGCATTAAATAGATAAACAGTGAGGACCGGGAGTCATTCATTCATTTGACAAATATTTATTGAGGTCTTATTACAGGTGAGACTCTATTCTAGGTAATGGGTATAAAGTAGTAAACAAAATGGACAAAAATATCTGCCTTCTTGTTACTGCAGAGAAAGAAAGTTACAGCATTCAAGTTATACCACTGAATTATACCAATAAAGAAAATTATTTTTAAGTCTAAAAAAAATGTGGGCTGATTAGGAGAAATTCATACACACACCCTGTTGTAAATCACTTCACTTGCCAACATCACACATCAAACCAGAGCTACTCTTTGTAATAAAGGTGCATGCCTGAATTCTAAGCACACTCAGATTTCTGGCAACTAATCAGAAGATTTTGTCCAGCTTCAAAATGCAGAATTCACGTATCTTCAAATTACCTAGATTCCTACATCATTTTATATTCATCTGCACAGTGTAAATTTTCCATAACCTTATTATAAATAGTACAATGTGATAAGGAAAAGAAGAGAAGAACTATGAATGATAGTTATTCTACCTGAGGTAAAATATTGCCACAAAGCTGCATAATCATAATAGCACAGCTTCTTAACATAGATTATCTAATTTAGTGACCAGAGAAATCTTACAAAGTAACTCTCAGAAGTGTGACAGGTGAGGAACCCTGGTAAATTATCCATCATTTTGTGATTCATATCATTGATGCCTCTATTTGCAAAGGGATATTAGAGAGCAAATTTTACAAATACAGTATCATAAATTGATTACTTAGTCCTTTATTGGACTTTAACAATGAAATTCTTCAATATCTTCAAATTTCACAGAAACTAATGATTTGTGCTCTTAGGTTTATACTTATCTCAAATGCACTGCCGGTCCTTCAATCCCTAACCCCTTTAAGAAATCAAGTTCAGTCTTGACAGTTTCACTATACTCTTTATAAAATATACTCAAACATGTTTCTCTTCCCTAATCAGTTTCTTTCACCTCTTATTACATGCTTAATAATAGATTTGATGCCATGTACAAGACTCTACTGATAGGATATATCAGCCAGCCAGTTTTCCTTTATCATCCTTTAGTGAAATGCTGGGCACGTCTAATGCCTGGTAACATTGCCAGGCATTAGACATCTAATGCCAATAACATTCCATTGTATGAATATATCACATTTATCCATTCATCTGTTGATGGACATCTGGATGTTTCCACCTTTTGGCTATTATGAATAGTAGTGTATAAGTTTTTACATGGACATATGTTTTTATTTCTCTTGAGTATGTACCTACGAACAGAACTGCTGGTCATATAGTAACTAAGATTAATTGAGTTAACTGCCAGACTATTCTCCAAAGTGGATTCCCAGTTTACATTCCCACCAACAGTGTATGAGGATTCCAATTTTTCCACATCTTGACAACACTTGTTATTATCTGACTTTTTGATTCTAGCCATTCTATTGGGCATCTCATTGTGCTTTTGATTTGCATTTCTCTAATGATTAATGATGTGGAGCAACTCTTCATATGCTTAATGGCCATGTCTATAATTTTTCTGAAGAAATTACCATTTAAAACATTTGCCCACTTTTTAAATGGGTTGTCATTTTACTGTTATAAGAGTTCTGTATGTATTCTGAATGAGCCCCTTTTCAGATAGGTATAGGATTTGTAAAAAAAAAATAGGCTGTCTTTTCAGTTTCTTGATAGTGCCTCTTGAAATACAACATTTTTCAATTTTGATGAAATATACTATATTTCACTTTTTCTTTTGTGTTGTTAGTATCCCATCTAGGAAACTACTGCCTAATTCATGAAGATCTGCCCCTATGTTTAACAGTTTTAAAGTTCAGTGCTTATTTTAGAAGCTTGATTTAATTTTTGTATACAGTATGAGGTACACGTCCATCTTCATGCTTTTGCACGTGGGTATCCAGTTATTTCAGAACCATTTGTTAAAAAGACTATTTTTTCCCCATTGAATCATCAGGCATCCTTGTGAAAGTCAACTAACCATAAATATAAGGGTTTGTCTCAGGACTTTTTTTTTTTTTTTAAGATTTTATTTATTTGACAGAGAGAGACACAGCGAGAGAGGGAACACAAGCAGGGGGAGTGGGAGAGGGAGAAGCAGGCTCTCCACGGAGCAGGGAGCCTGATGTGGGGCTCGATCCCAGGACCCCTGGGATCATGACCTGCGCCGAAGGCAGATGCTTAATGACTGAGCCATCCAGGCGCCTCCATTTCAGAACTCTTAATTCTACTCCACTGATCTCTCTCTATATCTATCATTATGCCAGTACCACACTGTCTTGATTACTGTGGCTTTATAGCAAGTTTTAAAATTAGAAAATGTTGAGTCCTGCAGCTTTGTTCTTTTTAAAGACTGGTTGAGGGCGCCTGGGTGGCTCAGTTGGTTAAGCGACTGCCTTCGGCTCAGGTCATGATCCTGGAGTCCCGGGATCGAGTCCCACATCCGGCTCCCTGCTCGGCAGGGAGCCTGCTTCTCCCTCTGACCCTCCCCCCTCTCATGTGCTCTCTCTCTCTCATTCTCTCTCTCTCAAATTAAAAAAAAATCTTAAAAAAAAAATAAAGACTGGTTGGATATTCTGGGTCCTTTGTATTTCCATATGAATTTCTGATGTACTTGTCAATTTCTACAAATACTCAGCTGGGATTTTGCCAGGTAATGTGTTGAATCTGGACAATTTAGATGGTGCTGCCATCTTATCAATATTAACTGCCATATTAACAATCTTAACAATATTTTTTCATCATGAGTTTTCTTTCCATTTAAGTCCCCCTTTCAATGGTGCTTTGCAATTTTCAGTGCACAAGTCTTATACACCTTTTGTTAAATTTCTTCCTACATATTTTATTCTTTTTGATACTATTTTAAGTGTAAATGTTTTCTTAATTTCATTTTCAGATTAGTCATTGCTAGTTTAGAAATACAACTGATTCTTCTACAATGAACTTGTATTCTACAACCTTGCTGAACTCATTAATTCTAGTAATTTTTAAGTGGATTTTAGGATTTTCTTTTTACAAGATCATGTCACCTGAGAATAAAGAAAGTTTTATTCTTTTTCTAATCTGGATGCCTTTAATTCCTTTACTTGCTTATTTGCCTTAGCTGGAATTTCCAGCATAATGTTGAGAAGTAGTGAGAGCAGGACATCCATGTCTTATTCTCAATCTTAGGGAAAAAGCATTCAGTCTTTCACCATTAAATATGTTAGCTGTTGGTTTTTTTTTTTTTAATAGATGCCCTTTATGAGATTGAGGAAATTCCTTTCTGTTTCTAGTTTATTGAGTATTTTTATCATAAAAAGGTTTGAATTTTGTCAAATTCTTTTTCTGAGTCTATCAAATAGATGATCATGTAGTTTTTGCCCCTTTTCTATTACTCACGTATTAGACTGACCGCTTTATGTATGCTAAACCCATTTTGCATTCCTGGACTAAAACCCATTTAGTTGTGGTATATAATCCATTTTATACATTTCTGGGTTTGGGTTGCTAGTATCTTGAAGATCTTGTGTCTGTATTCATAAGGAATACTGATCTGTAGTTTTCTTATGTCTCTGTCTGGTTTGAGGTTGGTGCTAATTCTCCTTTAAACATTTAGTGGTATTCATCAATGAGGCATCTGGGTCTGGGCTTTCCTTTGTGGAAATTTTTTTGGTTATAAATTCAATCTCTTTACTTGCTATAGCTCTATTCAGATTTTTAGTATTTTTCTTAAGTCAATTTGGTAGTTGTGTCTTTCTAGGTATTTGTCTAGTTCAGATAGGTTATGTTTGCATAACTGTTCACAGTATTCCCTAATAATCCTTTTTGCATCTATAAGATCTGTAGTAATGTCTCTGCTTTCATTCTTGATTTTAGTAAAGTGAGTCTTCTTTCCAGTAGGTCTAAAGGGTTGTCGATTTTGTGATCTTACCAAAGAGTTAACTTTTGGTTTTGTTGATTTTTCTCTATTTTTCTAGTCTCTAGTTCATTTATTCCCACTCTAACCTTTACTTCCTTTTGCTTGCTTTGGGTTTAGTTGGCCTTTTTTTCTAGTTTCTTAAGGTTGGGTTATTGATTTGAAATCTTTCTTTTTTGTTAACACAGGCTTTCAAAGCTGTAAGTTTCCATCTTAGCACTGCTTTAGCTATATCCCATAAATTTTGGTAGGTTGCTCTTTTGTTTTCATTCATCCAAAAGTATTTTCTAATTTTCCTCGTGATTTCTTTCAGTGGTTATTTAGGAATGTACTGTTTAATTTCCATATATTTGTTAATTTCCCCAATTCTATTCTGTTATTGAGTTCTAATTTTATTCCATTTTGGTTAGAGAATATACTTTGCATTATTTCTGTCTTTTAAGATTTACTGATACTTGTTTTATGGCCTAGCATATAATCTATTGTGAACAGCAATCCATGTGCACTTGAGAAGATTATAGATTCTGCTGTTGGATGGAGTGTTCTACAGATGTCTGTTAGAGCTGGTAGGTTTTACAGTGTTGTTCCAGTCTTCTATTTACTTATCTTCTGCCTAGTTGTTCTATTCATCATTGAAAGTCTGAAGTCTCCAATTACTATTGTTCAATTGTCTATTTCTCTCTTCGATTCTGCCAATTTTTAATTCAGGTATTTTAGGGCTCAGTTGTTAGGTACAGAGTGAACCTTTTACCATTATAAAATGTCCTTGTTTCTAGTAACATTTTTTTGTCTTAAAAAGTCTATTTGGGATGCCTGGGTGTCTCAGTCAGTTAAGCGTCTGCCTTCAACTCAGGTCATGATCCCAGGGTCCTGGGATCGAGTTCCACATTGGGCTCCCAGCAGGAAGCCTGTTTCTCCCTCTCCCCTGGCTCCTCCCCTGTGCTCATGCGCTCTGTCAAACAAATAAAATCTTAAAAAAAAAGTCTATTTGTCTGATACAAGTACACCATTCACCTTGCTAGAGTTTATACTGTATGTCTTCTTCCATCTTTTAAATTTCAACCTATTTTTGTCTTTGATTTAAAGAGTGTCCCTTATAGATCCAGCACACAGATCATGGGTTTTTATCCATTATGTCAATCTGTCTTTTCATTGCCATGTTTACTTCATTTAGATTTAATGGAATTTCTGATGAAGTATAGTTTACATCTGCCATTTTGCTCTTTTTCTGCTATGTAATTATGTCTTTTTTGTTCTCCAATTCTTCTATACTGCTTTTTCTTTCTTTTTTGGTGTCAAACATTTCTCGTGCTCCATTTTAATTCTCTGTTTCTTTTACTACATTTCTTTCTTTTTTATTTTCTTAGTAGATGCCCTGGGGATTACAATTAACTTCTTAATTTGTAACAATCGAATTGAGATTAATTTCAGTTTCAATTATATATAAAAACTTTGCTCTTCTATAGTTCAGTTTTTTTTTTTTAAAGATTTTATTTATTTATTTGAGAGAAAGAATGAGAGAGAGAGAGCACATGAGGGGGGGAGGGTCAGAGGGAGAAGCAGACCCCCTGCTGAGCAAGGAGCCCGATATGGGACTCGACTCCCAGGACTCCAGGATCATGACCTGAGCCGAAGGCAGTCGCTTAACCAACTGAGCCACCCAGGCGCCCTATAGTTCAGTTTTTTGCCCCCTCCTTTGTGCTATTATTTTAATACTATTTACATCCTTATACATTATAAGCCAATCAACATAGTATATAATTATTTATTGCATATGTCTTTTGAATCAGACAGAAGAATTAAAAATAAAATATACTTCCCTATCTTTTGAGCACACCTATGTAGTTACTTTTACTGGTACTCTTTACTTCATATGGATTCATTTACTGTCTTGTGAATAGTCTTACTGAATGCAAGCAAAGAGTGTTAAAAAAGCATTCACTAACCATTCCTATAAGCCATTCCTAACCATTTCTGAATTGCTTTATTAGTATCAACTGAATCACTATTTACCTAGAACCAAATGTTTTCAATTTTTGAATTTAAACTCAACTTCCTTTCTTAACCCAAAGTGACTTAGACTAGGGATCAGAAGACACATTCTAGGGTCAACTCTGCCACTAAGTGTGTAACCTTGGATAAATTAGTTAATGGTGAACTTTATTTAGTTTTTCCACGTGTAAAAATGTGAATTGGACTATTTTTCCTATACTCTCTTTCAGTTTGGAAATTCCATAATCTCATCATATTATTTTTCTAAAAAACAAAATGATCAGGTTTTCCCCATTATTTCCACTTCCACAGTTGGTATTCTCTAAATCCTCATTACTTTGTGCCTGATGGGGTGGCGAGATAAGTCAATCAATGTTTTTTTTTTAGTATTTCCCCACCCCATTCTACTTAATTGTGTAGTTAAGTAGAAAAATTTTCCCCAAGGAAAATCATCCCATTGATCTACTTGTAAACTTTACTGATTACCTATTGCTTATTATCTCAAATCCAAAACTTAGAGCATTTAAAACTCTTTATCAACTATCTTATCTGTAATGTCTAAGCTTATGTCTTTCATTTCAAACATACGGAAAAGTAGAGAGTATTATACCAGTTTCTGGAATCAACCAGATTTACCATGCTGCCAAAGTGCCTCAAATGCCCTTTGGAAAGAGACATGTTAAGTTTTACAGACTTTTTTTTTTTTTTTCTGAACTGTGATATATCTTTCTTATCGTTTTTTTTTTTCTTTTAAGATTTTATTTATTAGAGAGTGAGCAAGAGAGACAGAGAGATGGAGAGAATGAGCTGGGGGGAGGGGCAGAGGGAGAAGTGGGCTCCCTGCACATGAGACTCGATCCCAGGACTCTGGGATCATGACGAGTCCTGGGATCATGACCTGAGCTGAAGGCTGATGCTTAACTGACTGAGCCACCCGGGTGCCCCTTATCCTTGTTTTAATATTCTTAATATGCAGGCCTGAATCCAGTATTAGTATATACCATCATTTTTGTGAGTTTTTTAGTTTATATCGGTGGCATCATGTTTTACATATACCTTTCTAATTTGCTATTTTACTCAATATTATACTTTTGAGATTCATCCATAGTATAATCCATGCAAAGGAATATTGGTATATAATACTCCATTGTATGAATCCTCCAAATTCCATTCATTTCTCTACTAATGGATATTTATATTATGTCCAGATCTTTTATTATTACAAAACACAATAAACAGTCTTGCAAATGTGCCCTTATACACATGTAAGATTTTCTGTAGGATAAATATCTAGAAGTATATATGTTAGATTTTAGATATGCGCTTTTTCAGCTTTATTAAATATTGCCAGATAGTTCCTCCAAAAAGGTTGTGCCAGCAGTGTGTAAGGGATTACACTGATCTACAAGCCTTTCTATACTATCAGATTTCTTAATATTTTACATCCTGAGGTTTTAATTTGCATTTCCCTCCTTCAAAACATAGCTCCAACCTCCTTTCTTCCCCTAAAGCCTTACTCTCATGAATTACCCCCAAGAAGATAGGGTACTTTGTCTGTATATAGGTAGTGTGTGGCCAACTTCGCAGTTAACGTGAAATTCTTTTCTTTATGCAATAAGTAGTCATTACCGTGCCAGTTAAGTTAGCCACATGTTTTTAACTTTAAAATGCCAGTTTCAATATTACATAGGTATGAAGACTATTAAGTGGCCAATAATATGTTTTTAGACACAAATGAGACATTGGGATTGATGCTTACTAGTTAAATGATAGGTATTTTATTCACACATTTCCTAAAAAGAAGGCATAATGGATAATTTAGAGCCATGCTGAAATAGAAAAAGAAAATACTTCCCTCAAGTGTAATTTAGTATTTCCTAGACAATAGTGATGAGAAAAGCTTTTTACATCACTTTCAGCCCTCACCCATATACTGGGTTATAATACTGTATATAAATGGGAGGGCAAGAGGTAATACACTAATTGTAAATCATTAGGGCCAGAAATTATATCTTGTACTTAGTATTTCTTATACGACTTAATCCAGTTGTGGTTCCCATAGTAAATGCTTGTGAAATTGAATTGTATTTTAGTTCCTCAACATGCAGGATTTGTGAACTAACCATCATATCCAATCAATTTTAAATCTAAAGATTTATAATTTGTCATACAACCATGATTCCTACCTATCCATATGAAGCAAGCAAGAGGAAGATATTTAAGAGACAATTTAAAATATGGAAGAAAATATCAATGGTGACAACAAAATACTTTTTTCTGATTACATTTTCAGGAAGGCAGAAAATGAGGGCAATATGAACCATTACTAAAATAATTACTAAACAACAAAACAACAGTGTGAGTTGGTCATTAAAATAAATTATTTTCAAAACTCTGTCAGAAAGATGACTCTCCCCATGTCCCTCACCAAAAAAAACAAAATCAAAACCAAAAAACCCCAAACTTAGGAAGTGCTCAAGAATGTCCGTAAAGAATTATTTGTGATAGCAAAACTGAAAACAATCGAAGTTTCCATTAATACTACAATGAAGCAATGAATGTATATTTATATAATGGAACTATTATGTAGCAAATACCTATGCTATAGGTGGTAACATGGATGAATCTCATACATCAATTGTTGAGCAAAAGAAACCAGAGACAAAATAATCATATTGTGTAATTCTATTTATATGCAATTCAAAAATAGGTAAAACTAATCTTTGGTTTGAGGAGGAAAATGGAGATATTGCTGGAGAGAGAGGGAGTACTTCTTGGGAAGGGGTACAAGGGAGCAGTCTCTTGGGGGTGCTGGTAAAGCTCTGTTTCTTGACCTGCGGGTGGTTATAGTGACTATATTTTTATTTTTTTAATCAGGCTACACAGAAATGATTTATACACTCTTCCAATATATGTTGGCCTTAAATAAAAGCATTCTTAGAACTTTAAACAGTTCAGATAAAGCAAAATTTGTTCTTTCCACCTCTTTCAACTAATCCCTTTCTCCTGAAAAGAACCACTGTTAACAGAGGGGTATGTATCTGTTCAGAGCTTTTTTTCCTGTGAGATATATATATATATATAAATAAATGTATTTATATACATATATATATAAATAATATAAATATATGTACATTTTAAATTGCATGTTTTCTTTTTTTTCAATTGTTAGAGTTTTTTAATTGAAAAAATAATAAATTCACAACATTAAAAAAATATTCAAACAATACAAAAGGGTATATGGTAAAATGTAAACTCTTCCTTCTGGGGTCAGTCCCTGTTTATAATATTTTGTATATTTCTCTGTCATATGTTTATATGTGTGTGTATATTTCTCCCATTTACAAATATTATTTTTTGAAAAACCATACAAATGCAGCATTTCAGGAATATGCACCTTGAGCATTCTATCTGGTGATAAGATTATATCACAGTACTCTGAATATATAATCACTATAGTTTATTAATGAAAGGGAAATGTTGTAAGTTGAAAATGTAGACTATAACTTTTATTTGTACATATTTGTAAGTTTGGACAAAAAATCTTCCTTTAAAAAAATCTTGCTTTATATTAAGCTAATATAAAATCATGAGAAAAATTGTCTTTGTAAGAAGCCTTTTCATTTAATATCTCTTATAGAAGTTTATAGTCAGATTCATTTTAAAGAATTTTCAGAATTCTGTAGATAATTTTCATTTGAATGTCCCTAACTTACTCAATGTTGCTTATAAGCTATTCTTTATTTCCTCCTCACTTCAGCCCAAATTGTATTTCTTAAAAGTCAACATTTTCTAAGCATCTGCCTTCGGCTCAGGTCATGCTCTCAGGGTCCTGGGAGCCCCATTCTGGGCTCCCTGTTCAGCAGGGAGTCTGCTGCCCCCCACCCCCCGCATGTGCGCTCTCTCTCAAAAAAAAAAAGAAAAGAAAGCCAACATTTTCTACAGGATTCTAAGGCACAGGGGTTGACTAGCTATAGTCACTTAACTAGAGGGAGAGGGTTAGGAATTATTCTAACTGTAGAATATCTAGTAGCTAATCTAACAGAATATCAATTATTTTTAGAACAGAATCCACCAAAATTCCATGACTATTATATTTAAGATATTGTTCCGTTTAGAATTTGAGGACCTAATTTTCACAACATAATTAAATATATACAGTTCATTAAAATACAAAATATTTAATATTTTGATTTCTAATTTTCTCATATTAGTTTTAATTATATGAAAACATGTTGCTATTTACTTTTCAGATGAAATAATCTGCCAATTTTTCTTTTCTTTTTTTTTTTGAAGATTGTATTTATTTATTTATTTGAGAGAGAGAATGAGAGAGTAAGTGAATGAGAGAGACAGCATGAGTAGGGGCAGAGGGAGAAGCAGACTCCCCTGCTGAGCAGGGAGCCCGATGCAGGGCCTCGATCCCAAGACCCTGCAATTATGACCTGAGCCAAAGGCAGATGCTTAACTAACTGAGCCACCCAGGCACCCCACCAATTTTTATTTTCTTGAAAACAGGAAGAGATATATACTTTAAAAATGAGCAAATGAAATGATATTGGTACTAGTCAGTAATATTATTTTATTGTTTTGTGCCAAATATAAAAATAAATTTAGCTTATTTACATACTGTGGAACTCTTTTTGATATTTTATGAAACTTTTTTTCTTTAAATAGACTACCTTAAAATTTACATCCAATTTATAAGTCTGATTTTATTATATCTTACAAGAACCAGTACAATATTTTGCACATAGATACTACGTGAATAAGTGAGTTGATTTTTAGTGCAGCACAGCTTAATATCATAGTTAGTTTTTAAAAATATGTGCTTATAAAAATGTGATAACATAAGCAGGTTTTCAGATCTATATCTAGTGTGTAAGGCTTTTTATATCTCTAGGGAAAAGTTAATAGTTAATACTGAAATTTTAAAAAAAGTATTTATTTGACTTTCTATTGTAACATCATAGAAAGTGGCATGGTATAAACATTCAGGAGAAACAAACTCTAATGGGAAAGAAGAGATTGGTTTAATGTTTAAATTCTAACCTTTCCAAAAACCTCTAAGAATGAGGATTTAGCAAACTGCTATTTTGTTTGCCAGGTAGAGCTACAGAGCAATTAGAAGACTAATTTGGGCCATGAAATTTTTTGGATTAAAGGTCTGATTAAAATTCTGCGGTCCCAAATTACTGTCACAAAGGTGTGAGCTAGTATTTTAGAGTCTCAGTAATCTCACCCCTAAGATTTACTAAATGTTTATCGTTTGGTCAGTAAAGGACTTGACTCAGTATCTGACACAATGCCAGGGCTCAAATGGTAGCTGCTATTATTTTTATTATTTCTATTAAATATCCCCCAAAGTTCAAATTCAGTTGAAGATCTTTCAAACTCTCTCAAATCCCAAACCTACTACTTCTGTTTTCCTTATTCTAGAAGATTTTATTATTTTTCCAAATATTTGCAGCTTCTCCCTAGGGCAAGATTATCCTTCCCCACCTTTCTGATGGCATGTTTGGCCATGTGACTTGCAATGAATAATGAAACATGGGTGGAGGTCAGCATGTAGTTCACCATCATCTCTGCCATGATACCAGCAACATTCTACATAGAGGCTGGGTCTCAAGTGAAAATTATGTGGAGTATAGCTACAGATAGCCTGTTAAGGACAGGTAGTATGAGCAATAAGCCTTTTGGTAAACTATTGAGGTTTACAGGCATTTGTAACCATGAAATAACTTTGCCTATCCTGATCGATAAGATTTATCTTTGTGACATAACCTTGTCACCCAACCTAAATATTCAAAGAAAGAGTCTGGGAAAATTCCTACCCTCTTTCGGTTTTGTTCTACAGCCAGTTGTTCATCAATTCCGGTCAATTCTACCTCCCTAATATTTCTCAAATTGTGCATCAGTAATAGGACCTTAATCCAAGTTTTCTATTTTATCTACTACTACAATATTTTCTTTCTCCAGGTTTGCTCCCCTTAAACATTTTAATCTGCATTAGTAAGATTAATGTATTTATTTTCTTTTAAATATTTCAAATGCCTATCACAATTTTAAGTGCTTAAACAGTTCTTATTAAACTTATAAGTGGGGGTGCATGGGTGGCTCAGCTGGTCAAGCGTCTGCCTTCAGCTCAGGTCATGATCCTGGAGTCCTGGGATCGGGCCCCGCATCGGGCTCCCTGCTCGGCGGGGAGTCTGCTTCTCCCTCCCTCTGCCTCTTTCTCTGCTCGTGCTCGCTCTGTCTCTCTCACTCACTCTCTCTCTCAAATAAATAAAATCTTTAAAAAAATAAAAATAAATTAAAAAAAACCTTATAAATGTGATAAAACTCAAATTTTCTTAAACACCTTAATACTGCTTAAATAAATATATACAGACCATCTCAGTAATATCAACACTCATCTCCAAACTTAACACAAAAGTATTAATAAGCATGAGTTTGATTTACTTCACCATTTCTATACTTAAGTCAGAGAAAACTCTAGGCCCAAAAGGCTTCACTGAATAAGTTCTACCACATATTCAAGGAAGGTATCTGAGTTTTTTTTTTTTTTTTTTTAAGATTCTACATATAAGTGAGATTATACAGTATTTGTCTTTCTCTGACTTAGTTCACTTTGCATAATGCCTTCAAGGTCCATCCATCTTGTGGCAAATGGCAGGATTTCCTTCTTTTTTAGGACTGCGTAATATTCTACTGTATGTACGTGTGTGTGTGTGTGTGTGTGTGTACAAACACACATACCATAACTTCTTTACCCATTCATCCACTGATAGACACTTAAGATTGTTTCCACGTCTTGGCTACTGTAAATGATGCTGCAATGAACATGAGGGTGCAGATAACTTTCTGAGTTAGTTATTTCATTTCTTTCAGATGAATACCTAGAAGTAGAATTGCTGATCATATGGTAGTTCTAGTTTTAATTTTTTGAGGAA
The DNA here is from genome assembly GCF_002201575.2 of Neomonachus schauinslandi. Taxonomy (NCBI): domain Eukaryota; kingdom Metazoa; phylum Chordata; class Mammalia; order Carnivora; family Phocidae; genus Neomonachus; species Neomonachus schauinslandi. Next base: position 58,617,698 of record NC_058405.1, on the reverse strand, counting down.
CCCCCAGGCTATTTTCCAGAGTGGTTGGACCAATTTACATTCCTACCAACAGTGCATAAGAGTTCCCTTTACTCTGTATCCTCACCAACACTTGTTATTTCTTGTCTGCCACAGTTACTAAAACTAGCCAATCCTAAGCTGTCACTCTACCCTGCTTTGCCTTTCCTGCAGATAACACCAATAATGGTTTTTGGGCTAGGCTTTTCTCTTGCTCTGCCTCCTGACCAAAACCTGAAGCTTTCCCCATGGTCTGGTATAGCATATTGTGCCCCCTTCTTTTAGGAAATATAAGTAAAAAAATTCTTTCAATGGCATTAGCCTCTCCATGTTATTACCCAGTCACCTTCATAAATTAAAAGCCTGCAGATACAAGGGAGAAAATTACAAAATAAAGTAACAAAAAGATTAATGAAATGAAGAAGATTCTGGGGGGAAAAAAAAAGCCCAATAGGCTGAGTTTTGACAGATCTTAACCCAAAGTTTAAATGCATTCAATCCTTTTGGATGATAAATAAATAGAAATTAGAGAAGGTAAACTTAAATTAGGAAACTGCTGAACCACGTAAGAAACCAAAATACCTGAACTTTTCTTTTGATGGTGGCAACACTGAAGAGAGCTGGGAAAATTTCATGGTACTTGAAGCTCAAATTCCCTAAAACAGATGTGGAGGTTCTTTTTTTTTTTTTTTAAAGATTTTATTTATTTATTTGAGACAGAGAGAATGAGAGACAGAGAGCATGAGAGGGAGGAGGGTCAGAGGGAGAAGCAGACTCCCTGCCGAGCAGGGAGCCCGATGCGGGACTCGATCCCGGGACTCCAGGATCATGACCTGAGCCGAAGGCAGTCGCTCAACCAACTGAGCCACCCAGGCGCCCAGATGTGGAGGTTCTAACAGAGCTGCACAAGCACTTACACATGCTTTACCTTCTCTATCAGGAAAGGATATAATCTCAAATTAAGCACATGCTTGAGAAGGTGAAATGGTACAGCCATTTTGGAAAACCGGCTGGCAATTTCTAACAAAGTTAAACATAGCCTTACCATACAATCCAGCAGTCATGCTCTAAGGTATTTACCCACTTGAGTTGAAAACTTATGTCCATCCAAAAACCGCTTATGAATGTTTAAAGCAGCTTTATTTATAATTGCTAAAAACTGGAAAGAATCAAGCTGTCCTTCAATAGGTGAATGGATCAACAAACTGGTATATTCATCAATGAAGTATTATCCAGTAATAAAAAGGAGATATTAAGCCATAAAAAGAAACTGTCTAGACCATATTGCTAAGTGAAAATAAGTTGGTCTGAAAAGGCTACATACTGTATGAACCCAACTAAATGACATTCTGGAAAAGATAAACATATAGGAACAGTAAAAGTGTTAGTGGTTGCCAAGTGGGGGAGGCAATTGGGGAAAAGGGGATGAAGAAAGGAATGGGTAGAGTACAGGAGGATTTTTAGGGCAGTGAAACTATTCATTATGATAATGTACTGGTGATAAAAGACATTATACTTTTGTCAAAACTCACAGAACTGTATAATACCAAGAGTGAACCTTGATGTAAACTGTGGAACTTTTATCAATATTGGCTCATTAACTGTAACAAATGTACCACACCAATATAAATCGTTAATAGGGAAAATTGTGTGGAAGATGTGGTATGAAAGAAATTCTTTGCTCAATTTTTCTGTAAATCTAAAACTGCTATAAAAATAAATTCTATTAATTAAAAAGGGTGGAGGAATGGCGATTCTACAAACACAAAAAACGGTTCAGATGTTGCCACTCAGAATGAATGATAAATGTCTATTACAACTTCCCTAAAGGCAATACCAGTAGCAATGATGTCAGGTGGGATTCTTCTTACATAATTTATGAGCCAAAAGACCCATGTATATAATATGACATACTACCAAATATAGAACCAGAAAATATTGATGAAGTGATAATGTAAGGAAAATTAATTTGATCTCAAGAGATGGAACAGAAATCATCCCATAATATATTCCCAAGAAATACTATAATATTCCCCAAAAAGTCAAGACATGGGACACTCTGTTATCCTGAATTTTTAATATCATGCATGTACATGACACTTCCCTCTGTCAAGAACTTTTAGTTTGTTTCTCTACTACAGGCACCAACCAGGTGGTATCACATATCCACAGGCAAGCTCTAACTTGGCCATGCTTGGCACACCAGTAAGTTCCGGAGTTAAGACAAAGAACTGTCTGTTGTCAAGTTTATTAACCTCCCACCTCTGTTACCTATTTTTGTTCAGTTTCTTACATTCAACCAGAGCTATCAGTCCACTCTCTTTAGTATGTATCCTTCATAACAATCTCTTAGTTTTTTGACCCACTGCTCATTATAACTATCTCTGTTGATTTAAGACCTGACTTCTGACTGGCATATCTATAGAGTTTATCAATCTTTTAAACATTTATTGAGTGCTTCAATTCAGATTCAGCAAACATTTACTGAGTTCCTTCAGGTCATTTCACCCTTATAGCTACAGCCACTCTAAGAAACTATTATTACCTCCATTTTATAGAGAAGCAAACATATTCAGACAAGTTAGGTCACCCAAATCAAATCTAAATCTATCAATCAAGTCCAGCGCTCCTTCTACTCATCTTTATCTCTCTATCAAATTACAACACACTCTGCTAGTTAGAATCTAAGGCTTCACTCCACTTCCTGACCTGTTTTTCAAACCCTACCTAAAAACGTATCCCCTAGATCCACTGATAAGCACCCCCCGCCCCGATCCTCCAAATCCTGCTCTAGTGGCTTCTTCTATTCCCAGCTCCTTTCTCTATATCCATCTACACCACTGCTGTAACATGCTAACTCTGGTGCCCTCAAGGTTTCAAGAAAAATTCTACCAATAGAATCTTCTTTTCGGGGGAAGGAGAGAAGTAAGTCAGGAGCATCGTGGTCTTGTTTCAGCCTGTTGTCTTCCCCTTTATAGACTATCAGCTATAGCAACTATATCAATGAACTGTAATTAACTGCTTAATAGATTCTTTCATGTATTAAGTTATAAAAAACTGGAAACCAGTGACTGCCCCGAGGAAATACTGGTAACTCAAGACACTCTCAGAGCCTCAAAGTAAACGGATATCTGCCACATCCATTATTTTTGCAGGAAAAAAATATATCTTAACAAACTTAACTCTGACCATAAAAAGCAAGTTTAGTGAAATGAACTTGCTGCTAAAAGCTATTTGAGCACATGTGAAAATTAAAACCAAGATATACTTTTCATGCCATGCTCATACAAACCAGCAAAATTCAGAACCCAAGCCATCTGCTCTTGATTTTTCAATAGCAAAGTTAACAAAGTAGCCTTTTAATCTTGTAAGCAAATCATAATTGTCCACTACAGATGCTAAGTTTGTAAATTAACAAAATACTTTTTTCTTAATTTCCCAAGGAGGTAGGAATAATTAATTGGTTAGGATCAAAACCTTTGAGTGTGATCTTGAGACTGTCTAAAACTCATTTTGTTTCACCTGCAAAACAAGGACAGGTATATCTACCTCATAGGATTATTGAAAGAATAAGATCATGAAATTCCTAGCACAACGTTTTTTACACAGTGAGCACTCAAAATGTTCCTTCTTCTCATTATTATTATGTCCTTAGTCTTTGTTTCCTCACCTGTAATATTAAAATTTCTACAGGGCAGTTGTGAGAATTAAACACATTGCTTGGTACATCATAGATATTTATGAAAGCCCATCATTCCCATCCTGTCAGCATTACTGGGGGAATCAGGAGTCAAAAAACTACAAAACTACATTTATAAAGCCCTGGGCTGGAGAAAAAAATACACCAGCTCTCAGGAATTACATGTTTGCTTTTGGGAGGGGGAGTCTGTGAGGAGAGAAAAGTAGGAAGAAAAAGAAGACACAGTTTTATTATTGGATAATGTAGACAGTCATTTAATCACATAATTCAGTCATGATTTTATAATGATTTGAAGTAATGATTTATAATAATCATTAAAGTGCAAGGTTAAACTTAGTTAAAAACCAATCAGGGACTAATACATTGTCTAAAGTAAAACAAAAACAACTTTAGTGGCAACTAAAGATATATACAAGATATTTAAACATTAATTAGTGAGAAATTTTAGAAGAAACTTCAAAAACAGTCTCATTATTTCATTGTTTTATGAAACCAAAACAACATTTTGAACTGGAGTGTAAAAGATGAATTAACAGGAACCTACTATTGTGAAGTTTCATTCTGTTTTAAATTTTGCACTCTTCTGAAAGAAATACATGTGTACAAGACATAAAGAAATACACATTTCATTTTCCTTACCTGTTGTGTTCCATCTGCACTTACAATAGGGGCAGATAGAAGAGAAATATCACTACTTAAAATCTGAGCTGTATCCAGTAGTGGTGGGTGTTCTGCCATTATCAATAAGACATTAATATACCGGATAACCTTCCAATTCTGAAAAACAAAAATACATAGCCATCTGTGTGTACATCCTTAAAAATGTATTAAAATATAATACATTCAAAATTTGTCTCATTCTTTAACCTAAAATGATATTCTTGTGAAAGAAAATTTTACAATACTTAGTCGACTACTTTTTTTCTGTCAACAGACCATTTAAGGAAATACCTTTCTTACAACTTAGCCAACTGTATGTCAGTGTAGACAGGAAACTAAGATATATTAAAACCAATATATTGGGTGCCTGGGTCGCTCAGTCAGGTAAGTGTCTGACTTGGTTTCAGCTCAGGTCAGGATCTCAGGGTCATGAGATCCTGCCCTGTGTTAGGCTCTGCGCTCAGCAAGGAGTCTGCTTGAGATTCTTTCCCCCTCCTTCTCCTTCCCTCTCTGCTTCTCCCCCACTGCTCCTCCCTGCCTGCTCACACTTTCTCTAAATAAATAAAATATTAAAAAAAAAACCAATATATGAGCAGCTTCCATTTAAATTCCATGTCTGTCTCTTTATCCCTTCCACCTCTATGCAATATTTACTTAACCACCACAACTCTAGCTAAATACTAGATAATATTTAGTATGGGACAGGGAGTAAAATGCAATGACTAAGTGAGCAAATCTACCACTAATTTTTTTTCTATGAGCAGAGAAGGTGATTACGAAGACCCAATCCCCTCCTCTATCACCTTTATCAGTCTCTAGAAACTACACATGAATTATGATTTGTCATTGATTCCTCAGACAAGACAATATGGTAGAAAAATTTGCTCAGGACTAGAATAAAAACCTTCAAATTTTAAGTTTTAAGCTCTGACACTGGTCTGTAGTTCTGGTTTTACTATTCTTTCCTAAGTGACACCTATTTCAAAATAAACCAAATCATTACAGTGATTAAAAGCATATACATTTAGAAATCTTTGACACAGTGTCACTTATGTAAAAAGTAAAAGACTTGATGTAAGCAAATTATGGTATATCTACCATATATAACATCAACCAATAAAATGTCACCTAATTACAAGAAAAGCTGAACATAACTGAGCTCAATCATAAATTTTACCAAGTTTATACTAAAAAGCAAAATTACAAACATTTTTGGATGCTTGTAAGATTCTGAAATTCAGCAGTGTCAAGATATTTAACTTTTGTAAGATATTAAATTCATGTTATTTATTTTAAAGTCTTGAATCTTTGCAGAAACTCTCATACAGGTTGATTTAACCTAAAAACAAATTTCTATTAGATATATAAAAATTGCTGTAAGATTTTTAAAAAATATTCAATACAGTTATCTACCTCGAGATTTTATACTGAAGACCACGGTATATAATATTTTATATTTAACTACTTTATAACAATGCATGTCATTAAACACATTATATGTTATAATTACATGCACATATAATATACATATATTTATACTGTTTTTAACATATACATACATATATATAAACACATGATATATACAAACATATATAAAGGGGCAAATCTAACTTCTGGCTTAATCTGTATTGCTGTATTAAAGTCTGATAAAATCAGTGAGAAAAAAAAGTAAAAAAAAATCAGTGAGTAAATAATTTCACTGTGAATATGTAAAAAAGTTGTAAGACAGGAAAGAGTCAATGCATTATTTTCCCTCTTGCATATCAAAGAAACATTTAGGGAAGCTAAGAGGAGTAACCAGAGAACGTTTACAGATAATTCACTTTGTAAAATTAGTAAATTAAAAAAAAAATAACAACCATTGAGTACTTTTTATTTTGTCATTATATTGTTTGTAATATTTTACATAATGTCTTTAGCTAAAACTGCAACCACCATTATTACTTGAATTTTATTTTATTTTTTTTTTAAGATTTTTATTTATTTATTTGACAGAAAGACACAGCGAGAGAGGGAACACAAGCAGGGGGAGTGGGAGAGGGAGAAGCAGGCTTCCCGCTGAGCAGGGAGCCCGATGCGGGGCTCGATCCCAGGACCCTGGGATCATGACCTGAGCTGAAGGCAGACGCTTAACCGACTGAGCCACCCAGGCACCCCTATTACTTGAATTTTAGAAAGTAATGAAGATACAACCATAATTTGGTTTCAAGAGGTGAACTGGAAGCTTACAAATACAAACACAGATTTCTTCTGAACCTCTAGTTAATTCCAAGAACAGTATTATTATAAACTGGATCTGAAGCCACATGCTATGTTTTAACATTATCATCCACTTAAGGCATTACCTCTAATTTTATTCTTTTCAAAGCTCTAACACATCAGAAGTTTATTTATGAATTGCTTTCTTGCATGGATATATCCATCACACTATATGCAAAGGTTTTATTTAAGCTTGCAAATTAGAAACTACAGCCATGCAACTGAAATGATGCATTTAGAAACCTAAAAATTCCTCTACTCCTGTGTAGAGAACACTGTCAGCTTTTCCTTTCAACCAATTTCTTCTAATTCTGTTATTTCTACTTCCTACATTCTCATCTTGTGACTACAAACACCCACTTGTTTTAAGTTATGCATCTATTTTGTTTTTAATACTGTAATATTTGATATATATGCAAGAGAGGGGATTTGCAAATTTTCATGGAATAATAATACCCCCCCCATGGCTCATTTCAAGCTATCATGGTTTAAAAACTGACCTGAAAATTCCTGATTTTTTTTTTTTTTAAGATTTTATTTACTTATTTGACAGAGACATAGTGAGAGAGGGAGCACAAGCAGGGGGAGTGGGAGAGGGAGAAGCAGGCTTCCTGCAGAACAGGGAGCCCACTGTGGGGCTTGATCCCAGGACCCTGGGATCATGACCTGAGCCAAAGGCAGAAGCAAACAACTGAGCCACCCAGGTGCCCCCAAATTCCTGATTTTTAACAATCAACTTTTGTATACAAGATGGTTCCATCATATCACTATTTATATCTAAAATCTACATATCAATATTTAATTATTTGTATAGCAATAATATAACAAAATATTAACATTTGGGAAATCTGGGTGAAGAAAAGCTAAATATCTCTATACTACTCTTGTAACTTTTAAGTCTGAAATTTTAATTAGTGTCAAATTAGACAATATTACAAAAAATTAACACCAGGTAGAATGCAGATCTGAATGTAAAAGGTAAAACAAAAAAGTTTCTAAAAGATAATACACAAGAATATCTTCATAACCATGAGAGAAAGAGTTTTTAGACAGGGTACAGATTATATTTCTTAAATCATAAAGAAAAATGAATACTGAACTTCATTAAAATGAAGAACTACTATTCATTAAGAAATATCTTTAAGAAAAATGAAAAGGCAAGCCATAGACTGAAAGAAGCTATTTTCAAAATACGTAACTGAAAAACAGCACATATTTCACATTTATACAGGCCTCCTACAAATTGATTTAAAAAAAAAAAACAACAGAAAGATGCCAAGACACTTGAATATGCTCTTCACAAAAGTGGAAATTCAAGAGATCAATAAACATATGAAAAGATTCTCAAATTCATTAACTACTAGGAAAAAGCTACTTAAAAATCATAATGAAATGTCTTCATATACTCCTTAGGAGTATAAAAATAAAAAAGACTGACAATATTAAGTATCAAGGAGGCTATGGGCAACTGGCACACTCAAATGGAATGAGAGTGGAAATTCATAAAATCACTTTGGAAACTACTTTGATATTATTTACCAAAGTTGAATGTATAAATATTCCATGACCCAGTTATGATTCAGTTATTAGACTCCTAGTCTACCAAAAAAAAAATGCATGCACATATGCACCAAAAAAAGTACATGAAGGTGTATATAGCAGCACTACTCTTTACTAGCCCCTAAACTGTAAACAACTTAAATGTCCCTGGACAGTAAATGGTAAATTTTATCTAATTCATCCACTGGACTACTATACAGCAATGAAAATTAAAGAACTAGTGAACAGGAAACAACACAAATAAATTTCACAAATACAATGTGAGTGGAAAACAGACAAAATACATACAACACAACTTTATTTATAGAAAGTTCAAAACAGAATAAAACCAATCTATGGTGTTAAAAGTCAGGATAGGTGATTGTCTTTGAAGGATGGGAACTTGGAGAGGCATGAAGGCAGTTTCTGGGGTGCTGGTACAGTTCTATGTCTTGACTTGGGAGGCTGTTACGTGATAATTACCACTCTTACCACATAATTATGTGAAAATACCATTATGAATTGAGCTGTATATTGATAAGTACATACTTCTCTGTGTCTACTTCAAGAAAATTATTTTTAAAAGTTAACACGACCACATGGTCATCTCAATTGATGCAAAAAAACATTTGACAAGATCCAACATCCTTTGATGATAAAAACACTCAACAAACTAGGAACAGAAGGAAACTATCTCAACATAATAAAGGCCATAGATGAAAAGCCCACAGCTAATAACATCGTGCTCAGTGGTAAAAGACTATCAGCTTTTCCTCTAAGACTGGGAACAAAGCAAGGATGCTGACTCTAACCATATCCATTCACAGTACTGGACATAGTACTGAAAATCCTAGTCGGAGCCATTAGGCATGAAAAACAAATAAAAGGTATCCAAATCGGAAAGGAAGAAGTAAAACCATCTCTGTTCACACATGACATGATCTCGTATGTAGAAAAACCTAAAGAGTCCATTAAAATCCTGTTAGAACTAGTAAATTCAGTAAAAGTGCATGGTAGGAAATGAACACAGAAAAATCAGTTGCATTTCTATATATTAACAATGAACAATCTAAAAAAAGAAATTAAGAAAATAATTCCATTTAAAGTAGCATCAAAAAGAATAAAATACTAAGGAATAAATTTAACCCCCAAAGTGGAAGATTTGTATACTGAAAACTATAAAAATTTGCTAATAGAAATTTAAAAAGACACAAATAAATGGAAAGATCCTGTGTTCATAGATTAGAAGATTTAATACTGTTAAGAATTCGAGACTTCCCGGGGTGCCTGGGTGGCTCAGTTGTTAAGCTTCTGCCTTTGGCTCAGGTCATGATCCCAGAGTCCTGGGATCGAGTCCCACATTGGGCTCCCTGCTCAGCAGAGAGCCTGCTTCTCCCTCTCCCACTCCCTCTGCGTGTGCTCCCTCTCTCGCTGTGTTCTCTCTCTGTCAAAATAAATAAAATCTTAAAAAAAAAAAAAAAGAAAAGAATTTGAGACCTCCCAAAGCAATCCCTAAAAAAATCTCAATGGCTTTTTTTTTTTTTTTTTGCAGAAATAGAAAAATTCATTCTAAAATTCCTACGGAATCTCAAGGGATTCCAAATAGCTAAAACAATATTGAAAAAGAACAAAGTTAGAAGACTCAAACTTCCTGATTTTAAAACATATTACAAAGCAACAGTAATCAAAACTGTGGTATTGGCATAACAACAGACAAACACACCAATGGAAAAGAATAGAGAGCCCAGAAATAAACTTTTACATGTCTAGTCAAATGATCTTCAACAAGGGTGCCAACACCATTTAATGAAGAAAGGACAGTCTGTTTAACAAATGGTGAATAGGAAAACTGCATATCCACACGCAAAAGAATGAACTTGGATTCTTTTACCATATACAAAAATTAACTCAAAATGGATTTAACACTAAGTATAAGACCCAAAACTATAACGCTCCAAGAAAACAGAGGAAAAGATTGGACTTGGCAATGATTTCTTAGATATGACACCTAAAGCAAAGACCACAAAAGCAAAAACAGACATATGGCACTACATCAAACTTGAAAACTTCAGTGCATCAGAGTACACATTCAAACTGCAACCTATGGAATGGGAAAAAATATTTGCAAACTTAGCTCTGACTGCTACAAAATATCATACACTGGGTGCCTTAACCAACAGACATTTATTCCTCACAGTTCTTGAGGCTGGGAAGCCCAAGATCTGGGTGCAAAGAGCTGCCTTCTTGCTGTATCTTCTCATGGCCAAGAGAGAGGAGTTTGCGTCTCTCTTATTCTTCTTAAATTATAAGGGCACTAACCCCATCAAGGGGGTTCTTCCCTCATGACCTCATCTAAGCCTAATTACTCCCCAAAGGCCCCACCTCTTAATGCCATCACATTTGGGGGGGTAGGGCTTCAACATGAATTTTGGAAGGATACAAACACTGAGTCCAAACATTCTGCCCCTGGCCCACCAAAATCCATGTCTTTCTTGCCTGCAAAATACATTCATTCCAACCCAACAGTCACAAAAGTCTTAACTGGTTTCAACATAAACTTTAAAATCTCATCCAAATAAGATTCATCCAAAGCAAATTCCTCTCCAGCTGTGAACCTGTAGAACCAGGTAAGTTACATGCTTCCAAAATACAGTGTGTTTCCAAAATACAATGGTGAGACAGGCACAGTATATTCCATTCCAAAAGGAAGAAGGGTAACATATCCCAAGCAAGTCCAAAACCTAGCAAGGTGAATTTCTTAAGCAATCTTAACAATCTCTTTGGTTTCATGCTCTGCCCTCCAGACCCAATGGGGGGGTGGCATCATGCCCACAGACATTCCTCCAGCGTGGTGGAGCCCTGCCCATGTGGCTCTACTGAACAGAGGTCCCATCCTTTGAAACTGAGGGGAGGCAACCCTGACCCTCTGCCCTCTATACTCTGGACCTATGTTGGGAGTAGCAGTCCTGATGACAGGAGTCACCTTTGGGGTCCTTCTTCCCTTTTCCTGAAGGGAGAACACATGTTCACAGCCTGCCTTCATTCCCTTCCATTTTGTTTCATTTAGTCCCAGCTAGCATTGTTTCACTGGTATAATTCCATCTCTCTTCCTGGCTTCTGTTGAGATGCTGATTAGGTACATGGTTCACACCCACACTAAAAGCCTTATCAACTGGCTAGTCAAACATACTCTTGGTATTCTCTTCAGAGTATTCGTTCTCATTTTTTGCAGTCTGGATAGACTGAACATTTTCCAAGTCTTTAAATTCTGGTCCCTTTTTGCTTAACAAATCCTTCATTTCATTTCTCTCCTCTCACATTTTATTATAAGCAGTGAGAAGGAACCAAGCTACTCCTTCAACACTTTGCTTTAGAAACATCCTCAGCTAAATATTCACTTCTATCACTTTCAAGTTTTACCTTCCATAAAACATTAAAACATGAACGCAACTCAGCCAATTTTTTTGCTTTTATAAAAAGGATCACTTTTTCCACTGTCCAATAACAATGTTCCTCATTCCCATCTGAGACCTCATCAGAATGGCCTTTATCATCCATATTTCTACCAATATTCTGTTTATGATTATTTATGTATTCTTTAAGAAGATGGAGGTTTTCTCTCCAGTTCTCTGCGTTTCTTTCTGAGCTCTTACCAGTTGCCATTAGCAATCCCTTAAAAGTAATCTTGGCTTTTTCCAGCATGCACTTCAACACTTTTCCAGCCTCCACCCATTCCCCAGTTCCAAAGCTACTTCCACATTTTTAGATATTACAGTAGGACCTCACTTATTAATACGGTCTCCATCAGTTTGGACTGCTAGAATAAACAATATACATTTATTCTTCACAGTTCTGGAGGCTGGTAAGTCCAAGACCAGGGTGCCAGCATGACCGGGTTCTTGGTGAGGGCCCTCTTCCTGGCCAGCAGATGGCTACCTTCTTGCTGTATCTCCACATGGCCAAGACAGAGAAAGTTCTGGTCTCTTCCTCTTCTTATAAGTGCACTAATCCATAATGGGGGCTCTACCCTCATGACTTCATAAACCTCAACAACTCCCAAAGGCCCACCTCCAAACATGATCACATTGGGGATTAGGGCTTCAGTCTTCAGTCCATAACACTATTAGATTTAGATACAGTACTGTACTTTCTTACTCAGTCACTACTATTAGTTTCTTTACTCAAATATTCTGCCAGGTTTTCTTACTCAAACTCCTCATTTACATCCACCCATTCTATTTAAATTTGTTTTATTCTAAGGATGTTGCTGTTAGGCAATAGCCTAGACATAATGAGCTACATCTAGGGTTTAAAACTTCAGCTCTAATTGTTTAAAAAGTATATGGGAAAATGCACAGCAGGATCATACTTGGATTATAGCCATAGTGTAAGTGAGGAATCCACAGGAAAAATATGTACATTTAGATTAAAAAAAAATCCAATGTATTTTTCTGGTCTTTTGTCTAAATCAATGAAACTTTAAATTATAGGATTCTAAGTCCATATCTAAAATCTATTATACACTCCAAAGAGTTTTAGTATCATATTTAAATCCAGAATTTGGGAGTACTTGAAAGTATACATATGACGGGATGCCTGGGTGGCTCAGTCGGTTAAGCATCTGCCTTCAGCTCAGGTCATGATCCCAGGGAACCTGGGATCGAGTCCTGCATTGGGCTCCCCACTTGGCGGGGAGCCTGCTTTTCCCTCTCCTTCTGCCTGCCATTCCCCCTGCTTATGCTCACTCTCTCTCTTTCTCTGACAAATAAAATATTTTTTAAAAAAGAATCCTTTGGGGAAAAAAAGTATACATATGAAAAAACATTAAGTAAAAATATTATAGTAGTAACTGTATTAAGATGATGTAATTACAGTAATTTTTTCCTCTATTTCCCCAATATTTTTGTAATATGAATATGGTTATACCACTTTCATCAAAATTTCAATTTAAAAATAAACAGCTTGAAAAGCCCTAGGCAACTACAGTCATATTTGGCTTATCGACCATCTCAAAGACCTTTTAGGAAATTTCAATAAATTTTGCTTGAACTTGGACTTTATCCAAATTAATATTCATCTGACAAACTAATATCCTAACATGTATTCATGTATTTTTCCAAATTAGACCTCTTTCATTTCTTTTTAATTTTTGGATTTTTAAAAAATTTTTTAAACTTGACATCTTAGATTAAAAAAAAAGCACTTTAAGTCACTTGCAGTGGAATTTCCTAAGATGAAAATCATGGGAATCACTCTGTGAAATCATCCTGTCATTTCTTATCTGAAACTTAAAACAAGTATTTCACAGATTTTATTTAACAATGAGATATTAGATTATTTTGTATTTTTCCCAAGACTAATTCTTTCAACCACACTGATGTTAACTGTACTCCAGAAAAATGACTCTTAAAAATAGGTTATTAGTTAAATTTAACTTTGGTTCACCTAAATTTCTACGTCTTAATGTGAACTTTCATTAAGACATAAAGGACAGTTGTTTTCCCCCTTACAACATCTTCAGTGCCACTCTTTCATTTTTTTTCTAGTTTTTTAAGTTGTTTCAGGCAGAAGAATAAACTCAGTACCTTTCTTTTTTTTTTTTTTTTTTTTTAAGATTTTATTTATTTATTTGAGAGAGAGCGAGCGAGACAGGGAACACAAGCAGGGGGAGTGGAAGAGAGAGAAGCAGCCTTCCTGGGGAGCAGAGAGCCTGATGCAGCCCCAGGACTCTGGGATCATGACCTGAGCCAAAGGCAGAAGTTTATGAGCCACCCAGGCGCCCCCAGTCCTTTTCACTTTTGACAGGAAACTAAATTCACTACTTTTTTTTTTAATTTAAATCCAATTAGCCAACATATAGTACATCATTACAAATTCACTACTCTTCAATTTTTTTTTTTTGAGAGAGAGAGCTCACGCACGCACTTGAGGGAGGGAAAGGGGCAAAGGGAGAGGCAGAGAGAAGATTCCAAGATTCCAAGCAGGCTCCACGTCCAGCTCAGGGCCTGACGTGGGGCTCCATCTCACAACCCTGCGATCATGACCTGAGCCGAAACCAAGAGTTGGACGCTTAACTGACTGAGCCACCCAGGTGCCCCACACCACTCTTAATTTTTAATGTACCCAACGGACACTAGAAAGGTGAATGAATTTATTACAAATAGAAACCAAATGACCATGCTTTAAAAGCACGATTTTTTTAAAGTATGGTCCAGGGTTCACCAATGGCAGTGTGCTCTTGATATGTCCTGAACTAAAAGAAAAATCAATATTCTTTTTACAGATATTTTCGGCAAATGACACACAATTTTTTAGCTTTTATTTCTGTGTTAAGATTAAGTGTTACTTACTAGCAACCTCCAGAGTGAGCTCTTATTTGTTAATAAAATTTGTTAATAGAATGTATAAAGTAAAATTAATACATTTCAAAAGATTACTTAGGCCTCTAATTCACTACTAAGACATTCAGCTGCCATGCAATACAGTTAGGATTCCCACAATTTGCAGAAGGATACTTCATTATCTGTTTATCTATCATCAGTGCTCTTTTCAATTGCCCTAGTTTTTGCAGTGCCTTCAATTGGTCATGGTTCTCAAGTCCAACAGATTTTATTTATAAATTACTATATGTTTAGCTTTATTATTCCCATATTCAATTTAGTTTTTGTTGAAGGTTGATTAACCCAATAGTGTACAATGATGCATATATACATTAATGATATTTTCGGCTTATAACTTTAACCTTGTTCTTTAAGTAGGTATATTTATAAACTTCCAATTTGGCTTATATGTTAACATTTTATCACTGACCTGCTATTTATGAATTTATGTTATCTAAGTAACTTACAACATATTTTTCATGCTAAGTGCAATAACTTATTTTTATACATAGGGCAGTGTTTATATGGCATAATTCAATAATATGTTGAACCATATGAAATTGTCATTTCTAAGGTAAAAAATATTAAAATAACATGATTTCATATGGTTTAACCTAATAAAAGCAAATACATATCTTATATATAAAATATATTTCCTTATAAGGTGACTATACAGATCATTAGCAATAAATTTACTGTAACTTATCTTATTTTCTAATTCCTTGTCCACTGGAAAGGTAGAAGAAGTAGAATGGGTAGGGTGGGTGGGTCTCAGTCTTTTATCCCACATAAATGAACAGAGGTTTAAAAAAAGAAGGAGTTGAGAGCCACTACCATCACTCGCCAATGCCAGACACACTAAGTATAACTTAATTTAATTAGGCAGTCAGGAGATATAGCCCCCATCCTTCCACTACGAAATCACACCTTAATACTAACATGAAAATCTGGTTAAAACAGACTTCAAAGGCAATCCTGATGAAAAAGACATCAAAAAGATATATCCAGTCAGGAAACTATGGGAACTGAGAGCAGGAGTTGCTCCCAAGAAATCAACCCCAATCTGTTAAAGGACAGAGAGTGTACACATAATTAAGGCCAACAATTTTTTTTTAAGTGCCATTGTCTTAAATCCTATTTTACAGTTCTAGCTGATGTTTTCAGAGCACTTGGGTTACCTTTAGAGCCCAGGGTAATTACATCTGTGACAATTCTATTTTCATCTACAAATACTTTACTTATTGCCCTTTTAAAATGTGCTAGCTTATATATTATAGTCACTTTGCTTTTTTAGAATTTCAAATTCTTGGTTACAGGTATCAGAATGACTTTGAATTGAAGACTAAAACTTGTAGTTTCTGAATATTTTCTGACCAAAATTAACACTTGGCATCTAGGTTCACAACGGAAGGGTTTGCATTCCCCTGTAAAAGCTACTGAAGCTATAGCTTCACCATAACTTCACCATATTTAACATGTTTCCTTCTAAATAGAAAATTTTATCATAAGACATCACAAGAAAATCAAGAAACATTTCTGTATTTCCTATAAGAAAGATGTGTCTGTAGAACCCAGTGTTTTAACACTGCCCTTTCTGAGATAACCAGATTCTTTGTTTATAAATCTACTATTAAGCCTGAGTTAAATATTACTGCCTCTAAACACGCTCATCTTCCTTCATCTTATTTTTTACAAAAATTTTCCTTCTTTGTAGTCTACCTTTATTTAGCTCAAGCTGATGACATCAATCCTAGAATTTACCAATAACTTTCTTAAAATATTAGGTTCTAATATTGAAAGGGGGTGAGAAATAAAAATATCTAGACAAATGAGACTTGAAAACTATAATTTTACATTTGAAAAAATTGCTCTTATAATAGATATTCAGAAAATAAAGTACACTAAAATTGTCTTGTTTTGCAGGTATGATTATAAAGGTTGAGAATCACTAATCTCCAATTCTTGCTTCTTTAACCTATGGTAACAGTTTCTGACCCAATGCTATACTGAAAGTGCTAGTTTTAAATGCACCAATGACTTTAGACACCAAATGGGAAGCTTGTGAGTGAAGGGAGGTGTTATTAAAAATTACACAGAAGAAAGAGACATAATCAAGAAGGTATGGCTCTAACAAGGACTAATCATAATTGCCAAATCCAAACCCTCTTATGTTTTATTATTTTTGTTACATCACAAAAGTTATAGATTTTATACTTAAGAACATATGTATAGTCATCATTTTTAATTCTTCCTCCTGTCCCTAAATCCAACTTCCATTTCTACAGCTATCCGCTGTGGAAGGTACCCTTTCAGACTTGTTCTCTGCACTTACCCAAGTATATATAAGGTTTTCTAGGTTTTTTGGTTGTTACATAAAGCAAATGACATGTATTAGTATCTTTCTTTTTCACGTGAAATACTGTAATATTTTCTTAAAGAAGTATATTTGTTATCTATTTCATTCTTTTCCAGGCTGCCTAATATTCTACTGCAAGGGCATTCCATAACTGAACTATTCTAATGCTGAACAATGAAACTGCTTCCATTTTTCTCCATACATTTCCCCCTCTGCAAGAAATAACCATGTAATATTCTATATGAACTTACGATAGTCTCTCT
Source organism: Neomonachus schauinslandi (assembly GCF_002201575.2). Lineage (NCBI taxonomy): Eukaryota > Metazoa > Chordata > Mammalia > Carnivora > Phocidae > Neomonachus > Neomonachus schauinslandi. The sequence goes on along the minus strand of NC_058405.1, from coordinate 58,600,544 downwards.
ATACAGAAATACTTCTCTTTAGAAGTATGCACTTCTAGAGTTGATAGATACTGCTGAACTTTTCTCCTCAAAAAGATGAGGCTATTTATACTTTGTTCAATAGTTCATAAATGTATACTTTCCAATTTTACTTGTAATATTAAGGTTGTCCAGTTTTGTTAATTTTATTACAAAGGTTTTTTAAAAAATCATATTGATGTTTTATTTGAATTTCTCAAAATACTGGCATGGTTGAATAACTCTTCAAAACTTTATAGGCTATCTGTATTTCTAATTCTATGAATTTCCTACTTAAATTCTTTATTTTCTACCAGGTTTTTTTTTTTTTTTTCATACTGATTTGAGAGCACACCTTGTATACTTTGAATATTAGCTTTGTCTATTACATGTCAAATCTGTTATTTGGCAATTCAGTTGCTTGCCTTTTTTAATGGCATCTAAGTTTGATGTCTCCTTGACAGGAGAAAGGCTTGCTCTACTCCAAAATGTTTTTAAAAATTCACTTCTAAAACTTTTGCCACTTTATTTACTTATATTTAGTCCATCTAGATTTTAGTTTTGATAGTGCCATGAAGTGGGTACCTAATTATCTTTACCTCAACTGGATAGCCAATTGTCCCACACCATTTATAGAGTAGCTCTTCCATTACCAGTTTATCACACAAGAAATTCCCCTGTATCCATGGAGTTCCTCCTGAATTCTGTATTCTGTTTCTATGCAACATGCTCATTCCTACTCCAAATTCTTATTTTTTAAATAACTGTAATTTTATAGTATGTTTTGATTTTTGATAGGGATGTTCACTGTTAAGCTTCTTTTTGAAATTTACTTGGCCATTCTTATATATTTAACCTTCTCAAAACTTGAAATATCAGTTTGTCAAATTCCATTTTAAAATCCTACCATAATCTAATTAGGATTACACTATTTTCTCATTTGGTGAGAACTGCCATTTTTATGGTATTAAGTTGTCACACTCAGGAATATAGTATGCTCTCCATCCATTCAGATCTTCTTACAGTTTTCTTTATATAGCTGTTGCATATTTCAGAAGGTTCTTAAGTATTTTATAATTTTAGCTTCTACTTTTTCATTTTCCATAGTTGGCTACTGCTGGTGTATAAGAAAGCTAATGAATATTCTAAGTTATAGCCAGCTGGTTTACTGAAATCTCTTTGTGACTCAAATCATTTTGTGTTGACTATCTTGTATTTTCTAAGTAGGTAATCATATCAACTACAAATACTAACAGTGATATATCTCACCTCATCCCCCACACACCCCTTATTTAGAGGTTATTTTTCTTGCTTCTTAATGCATTGGCTGATACTTTAGGGCAAATGTTCTGCTCCTATCTTTTTATGGAAGTGCTTCTAATATTTCACTATGACATTTAATACAGCCTTCTGATAGAGACTCTTTACTAGGTTATTTCTTGTTAATAGTTATTAGGGACAACTGAATTATAGAAAATAATATTTTTTAGCATCAAAGAGATAATCATACAGTTTTATTCTTTCATCTGTAAATATAGTGAATTATGTCAATATGTTTCCTAATACTGAATCAATATTATACTCCTGGGATTCAAAACATTGGAAGTGGTATGATTAAAAGCTGAGGCTCTGGAGTCAGGTGCCTGGGTTCAAACCCCCAAATCACTAACTAGTTGTGTGGTATGTTATTTAACTTCTTTCTACTCCAGTTTCCTCATTTTTAAAATGATGACAATATTATCTACCTCAGAGGGTTGTTTTAAGGATTAAGTAAACTGATACACATAAAGTTGTTTTAACAGCAGTCAGAACATAGAAAGTATTTAATGTATGTTAATTTATTATTTACTAAGTGCCTTATATTTGCCAGGCATAGGGTATGAAGCATGGCAGGGGGCACCAAACTAAGGCCTGTGAGCCAAATCCGGCCTCCTGCCTGTTTTTGTAAAGTTTTATTGGAACACAGTCATACCCAATGTTTATAACTTATCTTTGGCTGTTTTAATGCTCCTACAACACAGCTAAGTAGTTGTAACAGTTCATACAGCCACACATCTTAAAATATTTACTATCTGCTCCTTTATAGAAAAAAAAAATTTTCCAACTACAGGAGTACTGTTCCAACTCAAGAATTTTATAATCTAATAGTTGAGACAGACAAGAAATATATATGTTATGGTATATGTACACAATCATGATATTGAAGGTATTACAGAAACATGGCAGTTCAGGACTAAATGACAGGAAGGATTCACACAAGTGAAAAAAAGGCAAGAGAAGAGGTTATTTTATTTACCCTTAATTATTTTTAAATATGCATTTGTTTATATGTCTTTACCTCTCATCCTAGTTTGTGAATTACTAGAGGGAAGGCAGTACAACATTCATATTTGTGACATTCATATTTTAAGTATGTAGGACGTTTAAAGAATTAACAAATGATAGATGAATAAATGGTGAAAATGGTGAACGGTGAAAAGAAGAATAGGTTATCTAGGTGACAGTGATTAGACCTGTCAAAGTTCTAGATATAAATATCCTATGGCAAGCAGTTTACTTGCCATGTTAAATGGGCTCTCTTAATCCTTATAACAGCCAATTCTAAAAGATAGATCCTATTATTACCCCTCTTTAAGTGAAGAAACAAAGGCCCATAGAGGTAAAGTAATATGTGCATGTTTATATACAACCAATAAGGGAGGAAGCCAACAAATAAACCTCTATCTACCTAATGTAAAACATATGCTTTCTACTACAAAATTGGGAATAGATATAGTCACAGGGTATCAACAGACTATATACTTTGAAACAGAGACCAAAGACATTATAACTGATGCAGCAGAATTGTGGTATGATTTTAATGTCTAAAATTGAGCAATGATATGAATAAAACTCATGTTTTTGAAAACATTAGCCTGGAAGCAGCCTGAAAGACGGCTTAGAGGGAAACTGCCCCTACATTTTCTCCAAAGGCTACTCTACCACACACATTAGGCCAATTTTAGCAAGGTTCAAGTAACAGATTAAAAAAATACAATTGCAGGGGTGCCTGGGTAGCGTAGTCAGTTAAGCATCTGACTCTTGGCTTCGGCTCAGGTCATGGTCTCAGGATCCTGAGATGGAGTCCCATGTCAGGTTCAGCACTCAGTGTGGAGTCTGCTTGGATTCTCTCTCCCTCTGTCCCGCCCCCCCCCAAAATAAATAAATAAGTCTTTATAAAAAATATAATTGCTAGCATACAGTGGCATTTGAGGAATAATGACGCACCTACTGATCTCAAGTACTGGAAATAGCTGGTCCCAACATGCAAAAAACTATTAACTAAAGTGTAAGAAAGAGTATATATTGCAAATGAAAATATTACATGGAAAAAAAATCAAGCCTTAAGAACAAAATTGCAAACTGACAATGCCTGTCTTAAGCAAACCAAAAAAAATCTAGAAAATGAAAACATAATGAAATCACATATTATAAATATTTTCATTTTTTTTTTTTTTAAGATTTTATTTATTTTTTAGAGAGCGAGCGAGAGAGAAACAGCATGAGAGGGGTGAGGGTCAGAGGGAGAAGGAGGCTCCCCGCTGAGCCGGGAGCCCGATGTGGGACTCGATCCCAGGACCCTGGGATCATGACCTGAGCCAAAGGCAGACGCTTAACCATCTGAGCCACCCAGGCGCCCTAAATATTTTCATTTTAAACATGTAAGCAAATCTTAAGAAAAACTGATTCTGACGTAAATGACGACTCCTTCAAGCTCAATCTTAAAAGTAGTTGTTTTACATAACATCTATTTCTGCAAAAGAAAGCACATCGTTACTTTTTAAAGAGAAGTCTTAACTGTACTTGAACACCTGTTTAGAACCCCCAAAGCAGGAAGATTTTTTTTCTCACTGGGGAACTGAATAATAAATCACCTAAATTTTCTAACTTATTCTGTTCAAATATATATTGAGATGTGGATTCTGAAGAAGGAAAACAGAAAATATCTATCAGATATTTGTGACAGAGGCTGATTAAGAAAATTTATTAAACTTAGGTAACTTTTATATCAGGGTTTATTTCAAAGTACACATCAAATTTACTTTTTATTTCTAACTAAACACATAAGAGATCTCAAAAAGTGAGAAAGGAAGAGAGATATGAAAGTCAATCAGAAGTAACAGTTTCATCTGTAAAATAAAAGTACTACCACATATCTGGCATGTCTGCATAGGATTTAAAAAATTACCAAGTACAGGGACTAAACACCAATGAGAGTTCAACAAGTGGATCTTATTACTATACATACAGGGATAGTCTTCCACTCGAAAAAAAAGAAAACCTTAAGGAATTCACTTTTGCATATTTTTATCCCACTCTGGAAAAGACTAGCTGAAGATGCTTGGAATATAAGATCAGTATTCCTTTGCAAAAAGAACAGAGGCATTGGATATGACCACAATGAAAGATTAGTAAGAATAGAAAGAAAAATTTTACATGCATTGTTTGCCAAAAAGCAGTTAAAACTTTTGAGTAAACTAAATGTTTATTGGAAGCACATTTGCAGAACTTTGAAGGATAAAACTTGAATTCATGATTTCTGGTCTTACTAAAACAAACAAACAAAAACAAACAAAAAAACCCCCAAAAAACCAAACTTCCAATTGCTTCCAATTATAGCAGTATTAATGTAAGCTCTTATTTGGTACTTTGTTTTCATGGCTTCCAACATCTCTTTGGGTACTCACAATATTTCTGTGGGGAAAACAGGATAGGTATTATTCTCAATTTTAATGACTGGGAATTTAAGATGGAAAAAAACTAACCTGAGATCATATGGCTAATAAGGGTAAAGTTGGAACTAAGATCCATGGAACTTAATCTCCTAAAAAACAAAACAGCTGGAATGATCCAGCTGTTTCAAGCACTGGCAAAAGGGAGGTCGGAGAGTAAACTGTTAATTTCTCTTTAAAGCAAAATTTAAAAAGCCAAATTTTTATTAGGTAGCAATTCACAGTGGCTGAAATTTAGTTCAAAAGGTCTGTACTGCCTTACAGTGTAAGACAGTATATACATTTACAAAGTATGAAAAATGTTAATATAAATAAATTACAAAAATTAGCTTAAGTTTTGTTTGGTTAGTTTTAGTGTTTTTAAAAGGGGAAAAAAAACCACACTGATGTTACCTACGCAGATCTCCATCTTATTCATTTTTACTTTTTCCAGCACTTAATACATATACAGAACGTATTTACTAATGCCTTCAAATCAAAAAATGTTGTGCCATATTCTTGCTCTCCTGATGACAAAATGATGTCATTACTCTTTAATCTTTTTTAAAAAGATTTTATTTATTTATTTGACAGAGAGAGAGCACAGATAGGCAAAGTGGCAGGCAGAGGGAGAGGGAGAAGCAGGCTCTCCGCTGAGCAGGCAGCCCAACGCAGGGCTCGATCCCAGGACCCTCGGATCATGACCTGAGCAGAAGGCAGACGCTTAACCAACTAGCCACTCAGGCGCCCCGATGTCATTACTCTTGATGACAGAGTAACCCTAGCCAATTCATTCATGCAACCATAACCTGAGGTACCACTATTCACCTGGTAATGGTACATGAAACACAATGTGAAGGAAACAACTGCTTTAGAAATACACATTTTTAAATTAGAAAATTCAAAGAGCTATTTCATGTAAATGAAATTTCAAAGTAACTGCTACTTATCCTTTAAATCACCATAACTTATCTTTAAATAGTCTTAATGGAAACATTTTATTTTTTAAAAAAATTTTTTAAGATTTTATTTATTTATTTGAGAGAGAGAGCAAGAGTGGAGGGAGGGTCAAAGGGAGAGGGACAAGCCAACTCCCCGTTGAGCAGGGAGCTCAATGTGGGACTCGATCCCAGAACCCTGGGATCATGACCTGAGCCGAAGATAGACACTTAACTGACTGAGCCACCCAGGCATCCCTTAATGGAAATATTTTAAAAGAGATTTCTAGGTCTTCTTTGCCTTAATCTGCACATGACACAATCTTTTCCTGATGACTCAAGCTCATCAATGTAAATATCAATTATTAGACTATTCTGTAACACAGTGACTCTTCTTGGAGTTATTGAGAGGTGTCTTAACTGTTTATCTCTTCACTAACTCATCCTAGACTACTTTTAAAGACAAGGTTTCCTTCCGTCAGGTCCCTATTATCACTTATAAGCCACCGGTACCCTGGCCAAAGTTTATAAAATGCCAGTTTGCAGTTTAAAATATGTAAAACCAGAACATGCAGTTGATATACTTAACCTTATACAAATTTTAAATGAAGCCATGATGTAACTATTTTTCCTGCTCTAAGGCCTGGCTCAAAGGTTTTTCTTCTTTCACTTCCTAGTTCTGAGACCTAGTCTAGGCTGTTGTTAGAAGTTTGGCCACAAAATAACAATTACAATAATAGTTATTTCTGCATATTTTCTTTATTTTTACTATAACATAGGGAACAAATATAAATGATAGTCATAACAAAATGCACCAAACAAACATGTAGACAAATGATATAAGGCATCTCACTTTATGTGCTGTAAGGACAATTACCTAGCCCAATTATTAGCCAGGAGTCAGCAAACTAGGTACACTGGCCAAATCCAGCCCACAGCGAGCTTGTTTTTGTTTGGCCCCGGAGTTAAGAATGATTCTTATATTTATAAAAAATTATTTAAAAAATAAACAAAAAAGAATACTCAGGAGAGACCGCAAGTAAACTGCAAAACCTAAAATATTTACTATCTGGCACTCTATAGAAAAAGTTTGCCAATTCCTGATCTAAGCTGTAATAAACAAACACATATAAGATATATATAGCTATCTCTTACACATAAAGCTTAAGCTATTAATATGTCAAAGTAGACATGTAGTTCTTTCAATGATGAGTTCATAATGACACAGCCAAATTATCTTCTCCAGCCCTGCCTATTCCTTTTGATCATGCCCTGGGGCTTAGCCAAAATCCGTAGGCAACCTTCTTTCTTCCTCTTAATATTTACCCTTGGATGCTCTCAGACAGGTCTCCCTGCTCCTACTTCAGTCCTGGATGTCAATCTTTTTTGGAATGTCTTTCCTTTTGCTAAGTCCTTCCCAAGTTTCAAGTCTGACTTCTTCCAAATGCCTTCCATGGTCTTCCAGCCCTCAGTGGCCTCACTTTCTTTCAAATTACAGTTCTTGCCACACAATTTAATAACATCATTTTTTTTTTTAAAGATTTTATTTATTTTATTTGACAGAATGGGAGAGAGAGCACATGAGAGGGGGGAGGGTCAGAGGGAGAAGCAGACTCCCTGCCGAGCAGGGAGCCCGATGCGGGACTCGATCCAGGGACTCCAGGATCATGACCTGAGCCGAAGGCAGTCGCTTAACCAACTGAGCCACCCAGGCACCCCAATAACATCATATTTTCGCTAATGATTTTGTGTGTGCTTAGTCTAGTACCCACAACTATTTTCTAAATAACTTGAAGGAAGGAAAGATATCACACTGCTTTAATAATAGCTCATCATCCTCTGAGCACATGTCATCTCCCAAGTGTACCTCTCTATCTTGGAGAAAAAATAACCTGAGGACTGGTAATGGGTGATAAGTGATTGGAAATACCAAAAGATAACACCCACAAAGTAACTTGATGGAAGACGGTAAGTTACATTGCAAACTTAAGAAAGTGTATGTGAAAGACAAACAAAACTGTAATAGTGGAAGGATAGAGAGATAAGGATCAAGAGATTAAGAGATCACTGAATAATACTTTGAAATGAGATCAAAATATTAAGAAAATTATAAAACCTTGAAATATAAGTTAAAAAAACAAAATTTGCCTTTCAACCCTATTGGCCATTAATTTCCTTTTAACAAGCAGCTCTAGACATTGATAGCCATAAGGGCTTTTTTTTTTTTTTTTTTGCAATGTGGTAACTGAAGGACTAAAAGATTCAACGGGACAGACATACACTGCATTCTAACCCTTTAGATTTTCAACATTCTAAATTTATTTGAAGTATGCTAAAGATAGTGAGAAAAAAAATCATCTATCATTTGATTACCCGGCTAATAAAATTGGAAATCATGTACATATCCCTACATCACTCTCAAAGATAACACCTAGACTCATTTTCATACAAAAATGTACCAAGAATATAAAAATATTTTTTAGTACTTCATCAAATTCTTATAAAAATATAAGCAAAATATAAGGTGCACAAGACTTCCATGTATGAACATAAAAAAACACAAATGTTTTAAAACAATCATACATATTACCCATGAGTTTAAAAATACTGCATATTATAAATTAAGTGCTCTTTACCTAAGTAAAGCTACAAAAGACAATGAGAATATTAATCATATATTCCTTCTTTTTGTCCTGGGTTTTATAGTCTCTCAGTCCTGACCTATCCCTGGCTGGTCAGAGAAGAGGGAAACCGTCTTCTTAATTAGTAATAAAATATGTTTAATATTATACTCTAGAAATTTTACAACTAAAAAGTAATTATTAAATGCATGGTAAAATGAATCAGCTCTCAATTACTCACATGATGAGGGGAAGTGATGACACAGATGACACCAAATGATAATCCTAACATCAGTTTTTTCAAATGCATATCATTAATTTGGGAGAAGCAAACTGCCTTTATAATTACATCTGACTGAGGCCAGAGTTAACCAGAATGTTTATATTCCCTAAACATTCAATGATTTTGAGGTTTCGAAAGGAGAGACAAAAGGGAAAAAGAGGGAGTTAATTCCAAAGCATACAGGTGGCTAAAGTCAACCAGCCTGGGATAAAAAAATTTCTCTGTCAACCTACATAAGAAAACTGAGAGATGATCTATGAAGAAAAAGAAAAAAACAGTAAAACTTACCGGGACAGTGCTAAAATTTTTAAATCGAATGTTATTTACAAAAATTTTAATGAGTTTTCTTCCTGTTAAATCATCCTTTCTTCCCACTAACTAGTATTATTAGTGATGACAAGAATTACCAGTGAGCCAAAAAGCTGAAAGCAAATTTTAGGTTCTATGTTATAAAAGATGTGTTAAAAATCCTTTTTATCATTGTTTTCTGTTAAGCCCACCATCTGTCCCAATAGGCACTTTATCTCATTACTTGAGATAAATCAATTCAACCAAGAAAACACCAAAAAGGCAGAGGAGTCATTCCTCTGGAATACTTTTAGGTGATTTAAACAAAACTTACACGATGGCAAGAATTACAGATTTAGCAAATACACAAAAACTAAATATTTATCCAAATACAAGACCTTAGCCACAAATCTCAATTAGTTGCTGTCTAACATATGGCTCCAACCCCTGAGTGGCATATGTTTAGCACTGGTGCTGGTAATAGCACGGTGGTAAAATAGTATAGTAACAGTTCAACTTTAGTTATTTCATTCTTATAATACAGAAAAACACTCCAACTTTGGTTTCAGGAACTAAAAACAGAGAGCACAGTAAGAAATAATTATGTTGCTCGGTTTTAAAAGTTCACACTGAACACATATGAGGATTATATTGCAAAAAGAAAAAAACCTTATAAGCTTATTATTCTTAGTTGGAAGATGCTCAGACACAAAGGTGTGCAAAGAAACTTACGTAAAATTTCACAAAAGAAAATCTCTAATTCACGATCCCTAGCACCCCAGTAACCATTACACACCCCCTCCCCCCCGCAAAAATATCCCAAAGCTTTAAACGCTAACAGTTTGGTAAAGGAACGATCAACGACTACTTTAATTAAAACAGCCACCGTTGTTCTCCAGACTGTATGACAAAATTATTTGTTCATTTTCCTTTACCTAACGCATGGCGTCCCTCCACAGCCGTGTCAAAAGTTCAAAGATCCAGGTTGTTAAACAGGGCAAGGACTGCAGCCTCGAGTCAACCTCCTGACTGAACAGGTGGTTAACTCAGCCGGGTAGAGGAACGACCAGGTACTGGCACCAGCCAAACAGGATCAAACACACAAGGGCGGGTTTTCGAGGTTTTAACCCCAAGATGAACGGGGAAAACTCTCTTCAGAAAAAGCGTTCAAGTTCGGCGGCTGCCCGGCGGCCGAAGCCCAAGGAGCGGCGGCGGCCGCTCGGCGATCTTCTCCGGAGGGCTCCGCACTCGACCCCCAAGCCTCCGCGAGCCGCGCCGCTCACCGCCGGCCGGGGGGCAGAGGGAAGGCCGCCCGCGCCCCCCCGCGCCGCCTCCTCGGGCTGGTGGCGGGGCCGCGGTCGCGCCCCCACAAGCGCCTCCGGGCGAGATTCGGGCCCGGCAGGTGGCCGACAAGTTGACGGGTCCTGTCCCCGGCCCCACTCCCCCCCTTCCTTGCCCACAGCGCGCCCACAGAACGGGGTGGGCCGGGCCCCTCGACGGGCCCGAGCCCCGCTCGGCGCCCCGGCCCCTCAGACCCAGCCTAACGGTTTCCGTGGCGCCTGCTCCGGGACGGGAGTGGGACAGCTCGGTCTCCCCCGCCTTTCCCGAAGGGAGCGCCCGCGCTCTCACCTCCGAGTCACGCCGCTCTGAGGCGGAGGAAGGCGGCTACCCTGGCGCCTCTTCTTCGGGTTCCTGATCGTTCTCGCTCTACCTCAGCGGCAGAGCCAGCTCTCGGGGCCGCTGCGGCCGCCGGCGCACTGACTGGTGGGGTGGTTTTCCGGCAGTGACGGCGCCGCCTCAGCCCCGCTCTTCGCTCCCTCTCCGCGTAGCTCCCGCTTTCTGTTTCACCCGAGGGACCACGAACGCCGCCGCCGCCATGCTTACTACGGAGCCGGGAGGAGGAGCCCGGAGTCAGCGCGCCCAGTGCGGCTGCGCGAGCCTCGCCGACGGCGCCCCCGGCCGGCCCGGACCCCGCGTTCCCGCCCGGCGCTCGAGCCTGCTGCCCCGCGGGTCTTCCCCGGGAGCGCGAGTCGCCCGCCGAGCCCTTGGCGCTGGGCGTCCGAGCGCCCCCTTACCGCTCCCAGGGCGCCCACCGCCCTCCCGGGGCTGCAGGCTCTGTCCTGAGGCCTGGCTGCGCCAGCTTCGACTGAACATCTGGCGCGGCCAGCCTGCGAGCGACACTAGGGAAATGTGGAGTTAATTGACGTTCCTAGGGCCACTCACGCAATTCTCAGTCCAAATTGTAAAGGCTCCCTCTGAGACGCGCCGGGGTCAGCCTCTTTCTGAAAGCACAAGAACTTAACGCCGGCAGGTGCTTTTAAAGACACTCCCCCAAGGAATAGGAGGCCAAGCGAAGTGGGTTGGATATTTTCCATCCTAAACACTTAGAGCCCCGGATCTCTACGGCAAGCAAAAATATTTAGATAATTACTTCAGTTGAAAACGTGGGGGTTAGTTTCCTGGTCTGTTTCCCAGCCAAATCGCATGAAAACCCATTACCTTAATTTGTACAACAAACAGCACGAAGCTTACAAGTGAACGGAGCAGAGATTCCTTTAAACCTCCAGCAATTGGGGGCGCTGCAATAATTCCCGAGGGCTGGCCAGGGCTGCTTACTTTTGCAGATTCCACTGAAGGTCTTGGGAAGGGGGTAGTCCTTGGGACGGAGAGTCCGACCCCAGTAACTGTCCCTTCAAAAACAGTGATGAATGTAACCAGGCTCCCTGTTCTGGCTTTATTTCACTTTATTGATTGTGCTGCGTTTTAAAATAGCAGTATTTTTATTTTAACCCTTCTACAGAAATCCTCTTAAAATCTACTTACTCCTACATTCTTAAAGAGTACAATGGTTAATGAAAGTCTTTGTCCATGATTGACCATAAAATGTGATACCTTGGCCATATGCTGAAGTCCCAGGGGATTGCTGAGGTATATAGGATCCCCACTTTGGTGATCTCTTTTTTTCTCTTTGGAATGTTCTCATCACCTTTTCTAATAATCTGTCACTGCTTCTCATCTCCTCATCTGTCTCTTTCTCCACTCTGAGCCTTCCTCTTATCCTTTCTACTCTACTGTTTATTTTTTACTTTTTTTTGATGGCATTTCTCTGGCTCCAGGTGATGATTGATCAGATGTTTATAGCCACAGCCAGCTAACAAGAGAATCCTTTTCTTCCCATCAGTAAATAGGACAGTGACTCTATATCAAGTGATATTTTGCGATATTTTTATTGCTGTTCACTATCAAAAGTTCTTTCCCTATGAGAGGTGTTTTCTTTCCTTAACTTCCAGTTTTGGTCCTCTTCCAGACAAAATTGCTGGAAAGCTGATCTCTGAATAACTGAAGCATAACTGTATATTGTTTTAAAATATGAGTATTTATCAGAGTGTGGGCAAGTTGGGTGGCTTCTCCATATTGCTACCCTAGCTCTGTTTGGTTTGAGACTACGCTAGTGGTTTCCAAACCTAACTCTAAGCTAGTAATTTCCAAAGCTTCCTACTTGGGAGTTTTTTAAAAAGCTAGAATCTTGTAATCTACCCCTCAAGATTTTGCCTGAGTGGGGGAGAGGGAGCAGGAAATGGCATTTTTTAAAAACTGTATTTTTAAAAAGTATCCTGGGCATTCCTACATGTATAGGCACAACAAAGAGGAACAGCTATTTCAAAGGAGGCTAAGACATAATTCCAGAATATCACTGAAGTAGATGTAAAGATTGTAGTCAACAATATGCAATGCTGGAAGCTTGAGTCAAGTGAGGACTGGGGAATTTATGTCCTGTGGAGAGAATGAATCATACACATAAATAACCCTAACACAAGCACCAGTATCTCTGGGAATCCAGAAAGGGACAAGAATTTACGTCAGCTTTGAACAAGTCACTTCTCAGTACTTCATTTTTCTTCTCAATAAAATAAGGGTCATTTTCAATCATCTGTCTTAAACTCTCAACAATACTCAGCACTTTGACCAATTATTTATTTGAATATTACTTCTTGTTTGGCCCTATGCTCTTGGCTTTTTTTCCTACACTTCTGAGTACTGTGTCTCTAATTCCTTTGCAGTTTCCTTCTCCTCTCCTTAGCTATTAAATATAGGACTGCCTCACAATTCAGCTTAGGTTCTTTTTTGTTTTCATTATAATCTCTTGGCCTAAACATCATTACCCACACCAATGGCTTTAGTTATCTGTATGTTGATAATTTCCACATAGGTGTCTCTAGCCCAGACCCTTTCCCTAAATTTCAAATCTGATACCAACTGTTCTACCGACATGTTTACTTAATGTCTCACAGCTACAAAATTTAGTCCAACTGAGTTCATAAACTCTTCTTGTTTTCCTTTCTCCTCATCTATCCAGTTGTTCAAGTCAAACATGTAATAGTCATCCCTGATATCTCCTTCACTGTTATTTTCCGTATTCATTGTAGCATCAAGTCCTGGCAATTTTATCTTCCAAAGCTCTCAAACTGGTCCACTTTTTACCAATTGCCACCAATCCAATCTGGCCTCATTGCATAAATCTAAGCCCTTTCATTCATTTTCCTCTTTGCAGCCCAAATGATCTTTATTTGTTATTTTATTATTATTTTCTTAGGCAGAGAGAGAGAGAGAATGGGGGAGGGGCAGAGGGAGAGGGAGAGAGAGAATCCTAAGCGGGCTTCACACCCAGCACAGAGCCTGACAGGCTCAGTTCCACAACCCTGAGATCATGACCTGAGCCAAAATCCAGAGTTGGACACTTAACCGATGAGCTACCCAGGTGCCCCTGCAGCCAAAATGATCTTTCTAAAAACAAGTAAGACTATGGCACTTCCATATAAAACTCTTAAACAGCTTCTTATTATTGTAAGATATGACTAGAATTCTTAAGGTGGCCTACCAGACTCCGTGGGGTCTTGCCTTTTCCAGTGTCATCTCCTACCACTCTCCCCTTGCTTCCTGTATAGAAAATTTCCTGACCTCCTTTTAGTTTCTCAAATGTGCTGTGATTCCAGCAGCCACAGGCTCTCTGCACATTCCTGTCTTCTCCCTTGTAACCATCTTATCTCTTACTCATGGGAGTAAGGAAAAACATTTCTGACTTCCCAGAGGAGTTCAAGACCCCTTGATGTCAGCTCTCCTACAATGGGTATACCTTTCCCTCTATGACACTATAGCTTGCAACATTTTGGTATATGTGAATACTAGGTATATTTCCAATGTTCTCTCAAAGAAGAGAAGGACTGTGCCTATTTTTGCTTACACAGTGCCTGGCACGTAGTAGGTCCCCCTAAATACTTCTTAAATGATTGAATTTGTTCTTGGAAGTCCCTTCTAGGATTCTAGAAGGTTGTTGAATCATACAATTAGGAAGGAGATTACTGAGCACTTTTAAGACAGCAATCTTCTGTATGATTAATGGGAAGAGATTCAAGAATATGCTGGGAGACAATTCTCCATAGAACTGTCATATTTCTGTATGTCTCATGAGCAGAGGCACTAGCAACTTTTGTTCTAGATTATCTGTCTTTTCCAGGATGTTTGTATAACAGATAGCCTTGGAAGGTAGAAATAGTGTCTCCTACTGCAATAGATGGCACTTTTTTTTTTTTTTACCATCCAGCATGTTAATGTCTCCTTTTGTGGTGAAGTTTGAACAGCTTTGTTTGTAGCCCATTATAAAAGATTGGGGGAGTTCTAAACTTGGTGTTCCTCAGCTGTGATGTAGACCCATTGCATATATAGCATCCCCTGGGCCACGCCATGTTGCCCCTAGGTGAAAGCTGGGGGACAAAGGAGATACCATGAACATGAAGCTGGTGCAACTTGCTGTGTGGTATATAATACAGTCTTCTGACCCAGAAGACGCAGGTCTTCTGCTGGCATCCAAGAAACTGTAGCAGGCTAAATTATTAGCTTGTAAGGAGCATAAAATCTCAGACCCGTCACTGCACTTGACCAGATACAGTGGGTTGAAGAGAAAGAAGGAGATAAAGAAGTCAAAGAGCAAGTGGAAACTTGTCTTTTAAGAAGTTTGGGGAAAAAGTTTGGTGAGGAAGAGAGATGGGAGGGGCGCCTGGGTGGCTCAGTTGGTTGGGCGACTGCCTTCGGCTCGGGTCATGATCCTGGAGTCCCTGGATCGAGTCCCGCATCGGGCTCCCTGCTCGGCAGGGAGTCTGCCTCTCCCTCTGACCCTCCCCCCTCTCATGTGCTTTCTCTCTCTCATTCTCTCTCTCTCAAATAAATAAATAAATAAATCTTAAAAAAAAAAGAGAGAGAGATGGGAGAGCAGATCCAGGTGGAAGGGTTGCGCTGACTGAATTCTCTGAGCAACATTGGGGGTTCTAACTCTGGCCAGAGCCAGAGAAAACACTACTGCCACTGCTCTTCTTTTGAGATGGAGAAGTGGTATACATCCATTAGAGGAGAAGGAGGTGAAAACGATTGATTGGGAGGTAGACCAGTTAAAGCAGTCAGAAGCTTTTTCACCCTTTGTCTCTGAGAAGGAGTGTGGTATAAAATGTGTGTGTTGTGGGGGCAGTCAGGTAAATCTGGGCTCCAATCTCAGCTCTACTACTGACTGGTTGATTAATCTTGGGCACGTTATTCTCTGAGTCATGTCTTCACCTGTAAAATGAGGATAAAATGCCTTCTTTGCAGGATTAAATGGCATAATGCATGGAAAATGCCTGGTATATGTCTGATGCCCAGTAAATAAATGATAGCTATATCATTAGTTGTCCTGGCTAATTGTGACCTGGTGAGATAAGGGAAGTCCAGAACCTTCCTCAATATTTCCTAAGATAAACGGGAAGGAACTTGGCCACAGTCAGTCTTGCACCAAATTCTTGATTCTGTTGCAGTCTCCGCTCCTCACTTTCCTTTCCAGCCATGCTTTACTCCATGGATGGAACAGTTCCTTCCCTAAGAGCAAAGGAAACATGGCACAAAATAGGAAGCCACTTGACATTGATCATTGGCCATTCCCACTAGAGGGAATTTCTCACTGGCCATCATTCTCCTCAAACCCCACCCTGTTACTATGTTGCTATGGATCTTCCCTCTAACAAGAATCTTCTCCACATTTTTCTAAATTTCTGGGACGCTTTAAAGCCACCTCCCTTTAAAGCTACCTGAAGACAATTCCCAAATTCTTGTTAATTTATTATTATTCAGGGCAATTTGGCTCTTTGTTTTCTGTCCTCATTTTTATCCAGAATGGCCTTGGAAGCTTTAGCTTTCTTTTCAAAATAAAAAAGATCCATTTGAGTGACTTGCCACACTAAGGAAGAACTCTGTTCCAGAGAAGTAGCTCTTAAACTTTGGCTTGAGTAAAAATCAACCAGGGTGCTTAATTAAGATATAGTGGCTCTACTATGTATCCCCCACACCAAGATTTGGATTTAGGGATCTAGTTTATAAGCACTCCAAGAGATTCTGATGAGGGTAGTCTGTGGGCCATACTTTGAGCATCTTAGAGCAGCTCAAACAGCATCAACTTTCACAAATAAGATGGTTTCTTTCTCTGTGACATGGAGTTAAATTAGGATTGACTCAATTTTTCAAAAAAACTGCTTCTCTGTGGTTCAAGTCTTTTATATTGTTTGTTCTTTATAGAGAAACCAATTAGGAAAGACCAAGGAATTCTTTAATCACAAAATGATAATCCTAATAGTCCAAATTTGTCAATGTTAATGATATGGTTTCAAAGTAATGCTCCTAGAGACAGTCTTACTTCCACAGAGGGGAAAGTCTTCTCTGGTTACTGACCAGGACTCATTGAATAGGTTCCTGACCTGGAGGGGCTCTGTAAGAATAGACAGATTATAAGGATTTTCTCTAGGTTGAAAAAATAAGGTTTCTATATCTGTCTTTTAGACTGTCAACAGCTCTTTGATGTTTTGTACAGCTTTAGGAGGCTCTGATAGCAGCCCTGGGGTTGAACACACCAGGATCATTATCCAGCATAACCAGATGACATATGAATCAATTTTAAAGACAGAAGAAGGAGATAGGCATCTATAAGCATAATGAGGCCGAAGATGACTTGGGATTTGAAAAAACTATTCCCAAACTACATGTCTTTTTCTTTTTTTTTTCCTTCAAAAAACCAAATTTCAAAACCAGAGCAATACATTAGCAACATAACAATGAGATTTTAATCTGGAAAAAATAAAATTTAAATGAAGTAGGTAATGAAAAATCAGATAATATAAATTGTCACCAAACTTAAAGCTATTCCTCAAATTTCAGAACTAAATATTTAAACCAAATTGCATTTTAAAACTAGTAGACAGGGCGCCTGGGTGGCTCAGTTGGTTAAGCGACTGCCTTCGGCTCAGGTCATGATCCTGGAGTCCCTGGATCGAGTCCCGCATCGGGCTCCCTGCTCGGCAGGGAGCCTGCTTCTGCCCCTGACCCTCCCCCCTCTCATGTGCTCTCTCTCTCTCTCATTCTCTCTGTCTCAAATAAATAAATAAAATCTTAAAAAAAAAAAAAACTAGTAGACAAATTAACTGTCTCTGTTATGTGAATATTTTTATATTGTAAGTTGCCTTTAATTTTTACACATAGTATATAAATAAAACAAGCATCTTTTAGATAAGGAAAATGACTTAGAGTAATGAGAAAAACTAGAGAAATTATTTATAAATTGAATACTTTTAGTGAAGTAAATAAAATACTAATTTTATTTATTTCAATTTTTATGTATAAAGTTTTTGAAAACCAAGGCACTTCTGAACTTTGATCTTATTTTTTTCTTTGTACTGTACATATAAGATATTAACCCAGCACTATTGAAAAGACAAAAGCTAAAATTAATTACTAATAGTGATTACCATTGCTAAAAGAAAGTAAAATAAAGAAACTCATTTAAAAATAACAGAAGATGACCTTTATCAAATACTCAGCTTTAAATTGTAGAAACTCACGACTTAAAACATGGGAAATTTAAATGTAGTTTATTTTCCCAAGCTACAGCAGACTAAGAATAAAAATAGTGTTGTGGTAGAACTCTCAAAGAATAGCCTCACACTCTTCTCACATCCATAGTCAAATTTCTTCCAGATGATTCTAAGAATCCCCAGGGATCTGTAAAGGTGCACTCCAAAAATTAGTCCTCTGAGCAATTCCATGACATTCACTGTCTTTCTTCTGTCCTCCTCTGGTTTATTGAGGTGTTTTCTTCTATTGTTTCCAAAGCCAACAGAATTCCCTGATGGCAGTGCTCTCTGCAAAGACCACTAATGCCTGACTTGAAGGGCATCCCTGCCTGTACCAAGGTACAGTTTCCCATGGACACTATCTCCTGTTGCTTTTGCCTTCGGCTCTCAAATTCCCATGTATATCAGAGTGAACCAGATAAATATAGCATTTGTTTGCAGCTCTAGAACTCAGGCATGAATTCATGGAATAGGCAGCATGTCCCACTAAGCTTTTTCCTCTAACACTGGGCAATTGAATTTGAAGCAAACTTTTCATATATCTCTTCACTTAGGATGAGATTTTTTTTTCTTCCTCTCTAAATAGGCCTGCTCTACCAGCTCTGTAGACATGCCTAAGCATGCTCTAATCCTAGGGCAATGAAATGGTTTGAGCTCAAGCTGTGACCCCAGCTACAAAAACAACCAAGCACTTCAGATGAGGGACTTGGATTTTAATGAAATGATTTACTATATTAGTTTTCTTAGTACTACTGAACATTGATACTACACTCAACATAGAATAAGAGCAAACTCCTTTCTTGTAAGAATCTAAAGTGATAATCCAAATATGCTTCAGAGAGGGGTACATAGCAAAGGAGAGAATAAATGAAGAAACATTTATAGACTACCTTTTATATTGAGGGCTCTGTACAAAGAACAAATGACCTGACCTTAACAAATTTACTTTTTGTGCTGATTATTTCTCTTTTGCTCTCAGCTCCAAGTCCATCCTTTTATACTGTGTTCTGGGATCCTAGGGCTAGGTCTGGAGACTACATTCCCCAGACTCCCTCATCAGCTGCCTTCCAGTCAGAATCTGCCAATGGAGGCTGGGGTAACTAGAGAGAGACTGGAAAGCAGGTGAAGGAGAGACAGGACTTGCTTCCTATTTGTAATTCTTGTCAAGAAGTAAGAGCTACAAAATAGCCTCAGTGTCTTTTGGCATATTTAACAGTGGTTGGGCCACATCCCTTCATGGCTACCTGTGCTACCCAACTGTGCCCCCTTATTAGCATAATCACTAGCCATGAAACACCTCCTTCAGAGACCTGAGCACTAACTATATGAGGACCCCCTTCTTCCAAGCAACTAGGTTTTTCTCATTTAGTTCTCTGCTCTCTGAAGCCCAGCAGGTGTTAACTACTTCCTCCAGAATCCCCCATTTGCCCCTTCAGTTTTTCAATATCTGTGTGACTAATTCCTGAAATTAAATCCCTCTGTTTGAAATACCTGCATGGTTTCTGATTTCCTGCCTGGATTTTGATTGACAGATTTTAACCAGATAGATTTAAAATACCTGGTGAGGGAGATACAGTATACTCATGCAAAAAGACATCCAGAGATACAACATTTGAAATGAATAGCTCAGATAAAATTTGCTACAGGGGTTCAAAAAGGCAAGCAATCAGTTGTTATGGGATGATCAAACGCAGGCATTATGATTTTTAAATTCCACTTCTTTTATTTAATCTTTAACACTGTGATCAAAGTACTACTACTCTCATTTTATAGATGAGAAACTTTGGTTCTGAGAGGCTAAACATATGTTCACATACATACAGCTAAGAAAGCAGCAGAGCTGAGATTCATAGCTTGTCTCTAAATTTCCATTATTCCAGTTATTTCAGGAGGGGTGAAATTGGAGGTGAACCTTGAAGAATAGGCTTCAAATAGAATGGTCAGAGCACTTTAATGGGAATGATAGCTAACAAAGGCATGAGACTGGGAAAATGCCAAGTGTGCCTGGGGGTTAGAAATAAGCCTCTGCAGAAGTTTGAGTTGGAAGGTACCAAGATACAGGGCAGAAAATATGGGTTGGGGCCAGATTAAGAGGGACCTTGGTTGACATGTGAGGAATTTAGGAAACACTTTTTTGTTTGTTTGTTTGTTTTTTTTGGTAGGCTCTGTGTTGTGCTTGGAGCTCGATGTGGGGCTTGAACTCACGACCCTGACCTCAAGACCTGAACTGAAATCGAAAGTCAGATGCTTAACTGACTGAGCCACCCAGGCGCCCCAGGAACCACTTATCTTCAATCAGGGGTCAGAGATGTGAAATAGCAAAAGTGAAATGCTGTTTGGTATTGTTGATTAATGGAGTTCATCACTGATATTTGTCAAGCCACTGTTGTTTGATAACTGTTGTTATCAAAGGCTTTTTAAAATAACCGGCAAATTAAAACAAAACAAGAGAAAAACCTTTATGGATTACTGCCATCAAACCAAGTGATTAGAAAGGAATTTTGACTTTGCATAAATTTCATGATAAGCAAAAAACACATTAAGCAAAAAAAAAAAACCTTTAAAGAAAGAAACTGGGATTTTTATCACAGAGAAAAAAATACTTATTTATTCCTTGCTTTAAGATAAATCAAAGTCTTAAAGTAATCGACATGGCCATGAGAAATGAATTAAGTACTTTTTATAGAAAGGTATTATTATTATTTGACTAATACATCTTTAGGGAATAAAATGAAGAAATATTAAAATGACAAGCCAACAACACTAAATTGAGAGATTCGGCAAAGTGGACCACCAATCAGCCTGTCAGTGGACTATTATGTTCTGTTACAAACCTCTCCTTGAAGCAATTGGATTTAAACACATTATGGGTTAGATAGGCTTTCCTGGGCTAGCCTGGAAATTCAGCTGTCATTTATAACTTTGTTTCCATGGCAAAATGCCTTTGCAAGTTTTAAACAGCCGACTTTCAAATTAACTTTTGGAATATAACCCATTTGCAACTTGGGGACTGCCTGTGCTTTGAATGTAGATTGTCTATTATAACCAGGGCTTTAACTCCACTGAATCGTGAAGGATTTTAAATTAGTTAGAGGGGTTCAAATTAGTTATCTTTCTTTCAAATCCAATACCTTATTTGGGAAAAGGGGATTTAAAAAAACAGTAACCCACCTCATGTGAAGAAAAGGCAAATCCGATAACTTTTTCCATGAAAGGCCTGATTATGAGGAAGCAAACATTTTGTCTATAAGAGGAAAGAGTAAAATGATGAATTAGAAAATATGTGAGTATTTATATAATAGAAGACGGTATTTGTTGTTCCTTTTGCATACAGTTTGTCTCTATAATGCAAAGGTAACACGAAGTAAAGAACTGAGTCGACATCCTTAGGATGCCCACTTAAACTTCCCTTAATAATGACATTTGTATACCGTAGGTGAAATTTTTCTAGACTAGAATTGTAAAGATTATTGCAGTAATTTTCCATTGACAGTAAACAAAAAGATGCTGGCAAAGACCTTTAAATGATACCTGGTGTTGAAAATTGTCTCTTTTCACAAGGACAAAATGCTTGCTGCTCAGGAAAAGGATATAAAACGTTTGATTGGATTTTCAGTCAATTTTATACTTTCAAGTAATTTCTTTTTTCCTCTTTAACAAGAGAATAATTAAAATAGATACAACAAAATAAGAAATATTTCTCTCTTCCATCAGCTCATACTTTATTGAAGACTTTAGCTAAGCTCATTAAATTCATAGCTGATAGGTTCGGGAGGCACTCTGTGTATTATGTAAAGGTCTGGTTTTCTGTCAGCTAGGTAAGCTAATGAATGCTGGTGTTCTTAATAAAGGGTCTCTTATTATTTTACTCCTGGAATTTGTGTTTGTTTTCTTATTTTATAAACAAGATTTCTTCCTGGCCCATTTATCACATAGGTAGTAGGAATAAAATACCATTTACAGTGAGGCCTTAAAAACATTTCTTCTATCAGATTTCCTAAGTATCTTTTGAAGTTTTAGCCTGACAGGTTGAAAATTAATATTTTTATTTAGAGTTTATCTGGTCTTTTATTTTTATAGATTGTTTTTCATGTACTTCAATTTGGTAGTCTTCATAATGACAATGGAAAGCCATCAGCCTGGGTGTCAAAGTCTGGATGCTAATTTACTCATTCAACAAGTACTTCCTGAGAGCCTTATGTGTAATGCATTTATTGCCATTTGGTTCTATACAAGTGTTTTAATTTCTATCATGCTTTTCTTTATTATCCATAGAGTTATTTATGAGTACACAGATTTTTCTTTCCAAACATTCTAAACATTACATTTTATTCTTAAATTTCAATCTTTTTTTTTTTTTTATCATGGGCAGAGAAGATGTTTTATAAAATAGCTATTCTTTTAAGTTGTTGAACTCTCTTTGGTGATATAATATGTGGTCAGCTTTTAAAAGAATGTATATTGAATGTATAGTGAACAGAATGTATGTTTTCTATTTGGTGCACAAGTCTATTCCTATTTATTGGATCAAGCTGGTTAATTTTGTTGTTCTACTCTTTAATATTCTTATTAATCATTTTGAATTTGGCTTTCAGTTTATTTTATTTTATTTTTATTTTTTGAGCTCTCAGTCTAAAATCTCCCACTGAGATTGTCAGTTTGTCCATTTCTCCTAGTAACTCAGTAAGGTAATGCTTTCTATGTTGTGGGGGGCTATGTTTTTAAGTATATATGTCAAAGATGGGCATATTTTCTTGCTGAATCATTCTTTCTTAGTATTATTCAGTGTTTCTCTTTATCTTGTTAATGCTTTTTACCTTAAATTCTATTCTGGTTCATTTTATTTTTGCAATTACAGTTTTTTTCTGTCTGATTTAGCATATATCATTTTTCACCCCTTTATTTTTAGTCTTTCTGTGCAGTTGTATTTTAGATGGGTCATATATAAGCTGCATAGAGTTAGACTTTGTTTTCTATGCATTCTGATAATCTCTATTATAGTTTTATAGCTATTGTCTATATTTATTGTGATTCCTCATCTATTTAGACATGCTTCTACACTCTTAGTTGTATTTTCTTTTTCATGTGTTTTCTTTGTGTTCTCCCTCTCTTCTGCTTCCTAATGGTTAAATAGAGTTCCATGTGCACTATAATTTTCTCTGCTGGCTTGGAAACTATATATTATTGTTCTCTTCTTTTAATGGATTTATTTATTTATTTATTTCTATTTCTATCCTCCTGCTGAACACAATATCAGTTTGGTATACTTTATTATGTCGTATATACAACTCCTTTGTTTCCTCAAATGCATTGTGTTACTGGTTTTGTTACATCTAAAGGTTTAATGTATGTTTAAATAAC
The DNA here is from genome assembly GCF_002201575.2 of Neomonachus schauinslandi. Taxonomy (NCBI): domain Eukaryota; kingdom Metazoa; phylum Chordata; class Mammalia; order Carnivora; family Phocidae; genus Neomonachus; species Neomonachus schauinslandi. The sequence goes on along the minus strand of NC_058405.1, from coordinate 58,577,381 downwards.
ATGTTCAAATAAGCATGAAAAACATACTTGTATATGAATATATACTCATTTATATTTACTAATATATTTTTTAGCTATTTCTGTGCTCCTTGTTACTTCTCATATCCTGGACTTTCCTTCTAGGTTCACTTTTCTTCTTGTGAAGTGAAACATGTACTCTAGTAGCTTTTTTAGGGAAGGTTTGTGAAGATTTTAGATTGGATTAAATGGTTCCTAACCATATTGGACCCAGATATATCTTTTTGTGGTAAACATTTTGTAATGCCCTCTTTATATCCTGAAGTATGTATATGTTGTGTATATATAAAATAACAGTATATAAAATCTCTAAGCAATCAGTACAATGCTATAGCTGCTATGTAATGTGTTGGTAAAAGGAAATTGAGTTATCGAAAATAATGCACATTTTGACGTGTAAATAAATGTTTGAACGTGACCACACCAGAAGACATAGTAAAACTGTGGCACATGTATATCTACTTACAACGTCGAAGTTTGGACTTAGGAGAAGTAAAGCAATATTCAATATTATCAGTATTTTTACTTTACATTTTATTATTTATCTAACTTACTACTTATTTTATCTTTTACTTCACATTTGACATCTTAGTAAAGAGGCTAAATATGTGTACACATACCCATATATGCATATCCATACCTAGAATCACCACGAATACAATAGATACAAGGTACAGGTGTGTCATTAGTTGAGACTCAAATTCCTTGCATGGCCTTGCTGTTGGTGATGTCATTTTCTAAAATGGTGAACAGGGCTGTCTGGGTGGTGCAGTTGGTTAAATGTCTGACTCTTAGCTTCAGGTCCTGATCTTAGGGTCCTGAGATCGAGCCCTGTGTTGGGCTCTGTGTCAGGCTCTGCACTCAACGCAGTCTGCTGCAGACTCTCTCTCCCTTACCCTCTCCCTCTGCCCCTTCTTCCCACGCACACTCTTTCTCTAAAAGAAATAATAAAATAAAACCTTAAAAAAATAAAGTGGTGAACAACCCTTACTAAAGTTTTAAACAAAACAGATTTTAATTGTCTCTCAATTTGCATCATAGTTGCATTCCTGGATAATTCAGCTTGTATTATTTTTGTGTTCCTATGTAAAACGGAGACAGACTTTAGGTTCAGATGACTGATTATGGAGAAGATTTTCACCTACGTGTATATACGGCAAGACACTGGAGAGTCATGTAGGACAGAACAATGTTTTGTTTTATGGGAGTTCCTCAGCACATTGCAGGCTATCAGCTTTCCGGGTCCTCCTCCTCTCTAATGGCCAGTAGCATCCCCCCAGTTATTGTGATAACTCAAATTGCCTCCAGATGCACAGTATTGTTCCATTTAAGGACAACTGCTCCATTTGAGGATAATCTCCTTGATAGGGGTTCTTAATGTGGGGTCCACAGAAACCCATATGACTTCAAGAGGGGAGGTCCATGAATGTGGACGGAAAAAAAATAACATATGCTTCCATGTTTAATATGACATACGTGTTGCTTTGTCAAAGACCACCATTAATGCTCTTATTAAAGCTAAGCAATGGGACGCCTGGGTGGCTCAGTTGGTTAAGCGACTGCCTTTGGCTCAGGTCATGATCCTGGAGTCCCGGGATCGAGTCCCGCATCGGGCTCCCTGCTCGGCAGGGAGTCTGCTTCTCCCTCTAACCCGCCCCCCTCTCATGTACTCTCTCTCTCATTCTCGCTCTCTCAAATAAATAAATAAATCTTTAAAAAAAATAAAGCTAAGCAAGAGTAACCTTCATATTAATATACCTCTGCATATATATGTATTTGCTTGTTATTTAGTGCATTAAGAAAGAAGCACATAGTAGTAGTGCAAATTTATTTTCATTTTTTTCCAATGTTGATAAATGTGTTTCAATATAGTTGGTTTCCTTTGTTTTATGTATATTATTTTATGCATTTAAAAACATTTTTAGAAGCGAGGTCCATAGCTTCACTAGATTACCAAAGAGGTCTTTCACACAAGTAACGGATAAAAATCTCAGAGCCAGGGCTTCAACATTTTTGTGTTGTTCCAACTAAGTTGACTTTGTGGGATAGGTAAAGAGCCAGAACTTCAGTGAGGGTGTGGCCAAGAGAAGTGTCTGAGAAAGAGTGAAAAATCAACATAACTCAGAAATACAGCTAACTATATTTCTACAGAAATATAGTTGGACTGGTACAAGATAGGAATGCGAGAAGTTATTGATAGGGTTCTGGACAGTCTCTTTGACATAGTTTCTCATCAAGCTAGACATGGGGTCCTCAAACTTCGGCCTGCAGAATTCTGAAGAGCATGAATCAGAATTAGTAGGGGTGGAGTATCTTATTTGGGATGCATATGATTCATAGATCAAACTCCGAGCAACCTGAGCTCTACATGTGCCTCTCACCAGTCAGCACCTGACACACATTGTATTTTACTTCTCCATTGCTCTGAAAAGTCCTTCCCTTGTTTCATTCCCCTAGTGTACTTTTACTTATCCGTTAAGCCTAGAACACATGTAGACTCCTCTACTTTTAAGCCTTCCCAAAGCTCTCCCACCCCTCCCATACTCCTTTATGCTTTCTCAGAGCAATCAGGATTTATGTTCTATTAAAATTATTTATTTAAATGTCTGCATCACTAGGCTGAATTCCTTGAGGGCAGGGACTATTTCTTTTTCTTTTTTTTTTTTTTTTTGAGTTTTAATTTTTTTAAATTCTTATGTTAATCCCCATACATTACATCATTAGTTTTAGATGAAGTGTTCCATGATTCATTGTTTGTGCATAACACCCAGTGCTCCATGCAGAATGTGCCCTCCTCAATACCCACCACCAGGCTAACCCATCCTCCCACCCCCCTCCCCTCTAGAACCCTGTTTGTTTTTCAGAGTCCATCGTCTCTCATGGTTCGTCTACCCCTCCGATTTCCCCCGCTTCATTCTTCCCCTCCCGCTACCTTCTTCTTCTTCTTTTTTTTTTCCTTAACATATATTGCATTATTTGTTTCAGAGGTACAGATCTGAGATTCAACAGTCTTGCACAATTCACAGCGCTTACCAGAGCACATACCCTCCCCAGTGTCTATCACCCAGTCACCCCATCCCTCCCACCCCACCCCCCACTCCAGCAACCCTCAGTTTGTTTCCTGCAATTAAGAATTCCTCATATCAGTGAGATCATATGATACATGTCTTTCTCTGTTTGACTTATTTCACTCAACATAATACCCTCCAGTTCCATCCACGTCGTTGCAAATGGCAAGATCTCATTCCTTTTGATGGCTGCATAATATTCCATTGTATATATATACCACATCTTCTTTATCCATTCATCTGTTGATGGACATCTTGGCTCTTTCCACAGTTTGGCTATTGTGGACATTGCTGCTATAAACATCGGGGTGCACGTACCCCTTCGGATCCCTACTTTTGTATCTTTGGGGTAAATACCCAGTAGTGCAATTGCTGGATCATATGGTAGTTCTATTTTCAAGTTTTTGAGGAACCTCCATACTGTTTTCCAGAGTGGCTGCACCAGCTTGCATTCCCACCAACAGTGTAGGAGGGTTCCCCTTTCTCCGCATCCCCGCCAACATCTGTCGTTTCCTGACTTGTTAATTTTAGCCATTCTGACTGGTGTGAGGTGGTATCTCATTGAGGTTTTGATTTGGATTTCCCTGATGCCGAGCGATATTGAGCACTTTTTCATGTGTCTGTTGGCCATTTGGATGTCTTCTTTGGAAAAATGTCTGTTCATGTCTTCTGCCCATTTCTTGATTGGATTCTTTGTTCTTTGGGTGTTGAGTTTGATGAGTTCTTTATAGATTTTGGATACTAGCCCTTTATCTGATATGTCATTTGCAAATATCTTCTCCCATTCTGTTGGTTGTCTTTTGGTTTTGTTGACTGTTTCCTTTGCTTTGCAAAAGCTTTTTATCTTGATGAAGTCCCAATAGTTCATTTTTGCCCTTGCTTCCCTTGCCTTTGGCGATGTTTCTAGGAAGAAGTTGCTTCGGCTGAGGTTGAAGAGGTTGCTGCCCGTGTTCTCCTTTAGGATTTTGATGGACTCCTGTCTCACATTGAGGTCTTTCAACCATTTGGAGTCTATTTTTGTGTGTGGTGTAAGGAAATGGTCCAGTTTCATTCTTCTGCATGTGGCTATCCAATTTTCCCAACACCATTTGTTGAAGAGACTGTCTTTATTCCATTGGACATTCTTTCCTGCTTTGTCAAAGATGAGTTGACCATAGAGTTGAGGGTCCATTTCTGGGCTCTCTATTCTGTTCCATTGATCTATGTGTCTGTTTTTGTGCCAGTACCATGCTGTCTTGATGATGACAGCTTTGTAATAGAGCTGGAAGTCCGGAATTGTGATGCCGCCGGCTTTGCTTTTCTTTTTCAACATTCCTCTGGCTATGTGGGGTCTTTTCTGGTTCCATACAAATTTTAGGATTATTTGTTCCATTTCTTTGAAAAAAGTGGATGGTATTTTGATGGGGATTGCATTGAATGTGTAGATTGCTCTAGGTAGCATTGACATCTTCACAATATTTGTTCTTCCAATCCATTAGCATGGAACGTTTTTCCATTTTTTTGTGTCTTCCTCAATTTCTTTCATGAGTATTTTATAGTTTTCTGAGTACAGATCCTTTGTCTCTTTGGTTAGATTTATTCCTAGGTATCTTATGGTTTTGGGTGCAATTGTAAATGGGATCGACTCCTTAATTTCTCTTTCTTCTGTCTTGTTGTTGGTGTATAGGAATGCCACTGACTTCTGTGCATTGATTTTATATCCTGCCACTTTACTGAATTCTTGTATGAGTTCTAGCAGTTTTGGGGTGGAGTCTTTTGGGTTTTCCACATAAAGTATCATATCATCTGCAAAGAGTGAGAGTTTGACTTCTTCTTTGCCAATTTGGATGCCTTTGATTTCTTTTTGTTGTCTGATTGCTGTGGCTAGGACTTCCAATACTATGTTGAATAGCAGTGGTGATAGTGGACATCCCTGCCGCGTTCCTGACCTTAGGGGGAAAGCTCTCAGTTTTTCCCCATTGAGAATGATATTCGCTGTAGGTTTTTCATAGATGGCTTTTATGATATTGAGGTATGTACCCTCTATGCCTATACTCTGAAGAGTTTTGATCAAGAAAGGATGCTGTACTTTGTCAAATGCTTTTTCTGCATCTATTGAGAGGATCATATGATTCTTGTTCTTTCTTTTGTTAATGTATTGTATCACATTGATTGATTTGCGGATGTTGAACCAACCTTGCAGCCCAAGGATAAATCCCACTTGGTCATGGTGAATAATCCTTTTAATGTACTGTTGGATCCTATTGGCTAGTATTTTGGTGAGAATTTTTGCATCCATGTTCATCAAAGATATTGGTCTGTAATTCTCCTTTTTGATGGGGTCTTTGTCTGGTTTTGGGATCAAGGTAATGCTGGCCTCATAAAATGAGTTTGGAAGTTTTCCTTCCATTTCTATTTTTTGGAACAGTTTCAGAAGAATAGGTATTAATTCTTCTTTAAATGTTTGGTAGAATTCCCCTGGGAAGCCATCTGGCCCGGGGCTTTTGTTTTTTGGGAGATTTTTGATGACTGCTTCAATTTCCTTAGTGGTTATAGGTCTGTTCAGGTTTTCTATTTCATCCTGGTTCAGTTTTGGTAGTTGATACATCTCTAGGAATGCCTCCATTTCTTCCAGGTTATCTAATTTGCTGGCATAGAGTTGCTCATAATATGTTCTTCTAATTGTTTGTATTTCTTTGGTGTTGGTTGTGATCTCTCCTCTTTCATTCATGATTTTGTTGATTTGGGTCATTTCTCTTCTCTTTTTGATAAGTCTGGCCAGGGGTTTATCAATCTTGTTAATTCTTTCAAAGAACCAGCTCCTAGTTTCGTTGATCTGTTCTACTGTTCTTTTAGTTTCTATTTCATTGATTTCTGCTCTGATCTTTATTATTTCTCTTCTCCTGCAGGTTTAGGCTTTATTTGCTGTTCTTTCTCCAGCTCCTTTAGGTGTAGGGTTAGGTTGTGTACGTGAGACCTTTCTTGTTTCTTGAGAAAGGCTTGTATTGCTATATACTTCCCTCTTAGGACTGCCTTTGCTGCATCCCAAAGATTTTGAATAGTTGTGTTTTCATTTTCATTGGTTTCCATGTATTTTTTTAATTCTTCTTTAATTTCCTGGTTGACCCATTCATTCTTCAGTAGGATGCTCTTTAGCCTCCATGTATTTGAGTTCTTTCCGACTTTCCTCTTGTGATTGAGTTCTAGTTTCAAAGCATTGTGGTCTGAAAATAGGCAGTCTTTTGGTACCGGTTGAGACCTGATTTATGACCTAGGATGTGATCTATTCTGGAGAATGTTCCATGGGGACTAGAGAAGAATGTGTATTCCGTTGCTTTGGGGTGGGATGTTCTGAATATGTCTGTAAAGTCCATTTGGCCCAGTGTGTCATTTAAAGTCTTTATTTCCTTGTTGATCTTTTGCTTAGATGATCTGTCCATTTCAGTGAGGGGGGTGTTAAAGTCCCCCACTATTATTGTATTGTTGTCAATGTGTTTCTTTGCTTTTGTTATTAATTGCCCTATATAATTGGCTGCTCCCATGTTAGGGGCATAGATATTTACAACTGTTAGATCTTCTTGTTGGATAGATCCTTTAAGTAGGATATAGTGTCCTTCCTCATCTCTTATTACAGTCTTTGGTTTAAAATCTAATTTGTCTGATATAAGGATTGCCACCCCAGCTTTCTTTTGGTGTCCATTAGCATGGTAAATGGTTTTCCACCCCCTCACTTTCAATCTGGGGGTGTCTTTGGTTCTAAAATGAGTCTCTTGCAGACAGCATATCGATGGGTCTTGTTTTTTAATCCAGTCTGATAGCCTGTGTCTTTTGATTGGGGCATTTAGCCCATTTACATTCAGGGTAACTATTGAAAGATAGGAATTTAGTGCCATTGTATTGCCTGTAAGGTGACTGTTACTGTATATTGTCTGTGTTCCTTTCTGGTCTATATTGCTTTTAGGCTCTCTCTTTGCTTAGAGGACCCCTTTCAAGATTTCCTGTAGGGCTGGTTTTGTGTTTGCAAATTCCTTTAGTTTTTGTTTGTCCTGGAAGCTTTTTATCTCTCCTTCAATTTTCAATGACAGCCTAGCTGGATAGAGTATTCTTGGCTGCATATTTTTCTCATTTAGTGCTCTGAATATATCCTGCCAGTCCTTTCTGGCCTGCCAGGTCTCTGTGGATAGGTCTGTTGCCAATCTAATGTTTCTACCCTTGTAGGTTACATATCTCTTCTCCCGAGCTGCTTTCAGGATTTTCTCTTTGTCTATGAGACTCGTAAGTTTTACTATTAGATGTCGGGGTGTTGACCTATTTTTATTGATTTTGAGAGGGGTTCTCTGTGCTTCCTGGATTTTCATGCCTGTTTCCTTTCCCAAATTAGGGAAGTTCTCTGCTATAATTTGCTCCATTATACCTTCTGCCCCTCTCTCTCTTTCTTCTTCTTCTGGGATCCCAATTATTCTAATGTTGTTTCGTCTTATGGTATCGCTTATCTCTCGAATTCTGCCCTCGTGATCCAGTAGTTGTTTATCTCTCTTTTTCTCAGCTTCTTTATTTTCCATCATTTCATCTTCTATATTACTGATTCTCTCTTCTGCCTCATTTATTCTAGCAGTTAGCGCCCCCATTTTTGATTGCACCTCATTAATAGCCTTTTTGATTTCTACTTGGTTGGATTTTAGTTCTTTTACTTCTCCAGAAAGGGTTTCTCTAATAACTTCCATATTTTTTTCAAGCCCAGCTAGTATCTTTAAAGTGATGATTCTGAACTCTAGATCTGACATTGTACTAATGTCCGTATTGAGTAGGTGCCTGGCAGTCGGTACTACCTCTTGTTCTTTTTGTTGAGGTGATTTTTTCCGTCTTGTCATTTTGTGCAGAGGAGAATAGATTAATGAGAGAACAAAATGCTAGCAGAGTAACAACGTCCCCAGAAAATATACTCTAAACAAATCAGAAAAGACTTGAAGCAGTGGGAAAAGAAAGGGAAAGAGAGGAAAAAGAAAAAGAAAAAGAAAAAAAAGAAAAAGATAAAGATAAAAACAAAAACAAACAAAACAAAACAACAACAACAACAACAACAAAACCAGAATGTGATCAAATATGATCAGGCTGGTATATAGATCATTTCCACACACTAGATTTGGGGTGTATTTTGATCTTTTAGAAGAAAGTGCCTCCCAAAATTTTAAAGAAAGAAAAACTTATATATGTACAAAAATAAGGGTTGATATGATGAAGGGATGGAATATGACTGTAAAGATGGAAATTATAAAAAATTTTATAAAAGGAATTGATAAGAAGTTGTTTGAAAAAAAGAAAGAAGAGGATTTAAAAAAAGGAAAAAAAAGGGAGAGGATGTGATCAGGCACGGGAATAGAAAACACCATATACTAGAGATTTAGGGTATATTTTAATCTGTTAGAAGAAACTATCTCAAAATTTTAAAGAGAGAACAACTTATATATATAAGCCAAAAATACGGGTAACTACTATGAAGGGATAGAATATGACTCTAAAAATGAAAAATAAAAATGTTTTTTTTTAAAAAAAGGGATTGATAAGATGTTGGTTGAAAAAGGGAAAAAGAAAAATTCAAAAAGAAAAAAAGACAGTTAAAAAAAAAATTAACTTTGAAAGACTAAAGAATCATGGTAAAAAAGCCATGAATTCTATGTGCAGTAGTCCCCTAGCGCTGGAGTTCTGCCGTTCTCATTGATCGGTAAACTTGGCCTTGGCTGGCTGTTCTCGCTGATCTTCTGGGGAGGGGCCTGTTGCCGTGGTTTCCAAATGTCTCTGCCGGAGGCAGAATTGCCCCGCCCTTGCCCCCTCCCGGCTAAGTAATCTGCTCGGGTTTGCTCTCCGGGGCTTTTGTTCCTGCGAGCTTTCCGTACAGCTTTGGAGGCGGAGAGTGAAAATGGCGGCCTTCCAATCTCCGCCCCAGAGGAGCCGAGAACTCGGGGCCCCGCTTCTCAGTGAGCCCCCAGAGAAAAGCCGTCAGTCACTCCCGTCTCCCCGGTCTCCAGCCGCACTCCGTGCTCACCCGGCCTGTGACCGCGCGTTTCTATCTCTGGCACCCAACCCCGGGTGGAGTCTCCAAACCCAGCAGATCCCTGCGGCGCACTCCCACGCGGCTCCTCCCGGGGGAGGAAGGGGAGTCTCCCCGGATCTGCCGCTCGTTGGGTCCCTGCTGGAGGAGCAGGGGCCCGACTGTGCCGTGGATCACGGTTTATGGCCACCCCGAGCTGAGAGCCCGCGCCTGGGCTCCGCCTCTGCAGCCGGCTTCCCTGCTCCGATACCTGGGAGCTCCGCCACACTCAGGCACCCCCGGTCTTTCTGTGGCCCGTGGGTCCTGAGACCACACTGTCCCGGAGGGTTCCACCCCCCGCTTAGCCACCAGAGTGACGTCCCTCAGCGGAGCAGACTTTTAAAAGTTCCGATTTTGTGCTCCGCGGCTCTATCACTTGCCAGAAGCGGCCGACGGAGGCCCCTCCCCCGCCGTCTATCCTCCCGAATATCGCCTCGGATTCACTTCTCCGCACGTCCTACCTTCCAGAAAGTGGTCGCTTTTCTGATGAGAGAGTTGTTGCTCTTCTTTTCTTCGATCTCCTGTTGAGTTTGTAGGTGTTCAGAATGGTTTGATCCCTATCCAGCTGAATTCCTGAGAGGAGACGAAATCCAGGTCTCCTATTCCTCCGCCATCTTGCTCCGCCCCCCTCCTCTTTTTCTTTTTAATTAATTTCTTTTGATATAGTCTTCCATGATTCATTGTTTGCGTATAACACCCAGTGCTCCATTCAATACGTGCCCTCTTTAATACCCATCACCGGGCTAACCCATCCCCCATCCCCCTCCCCTCTAGAACCCTCAGTTTGCTTCTCAGAGTCCATAGTCTCTCATGGTTCGTCTCCTCCTCCGATTTCCCCTCCTTCATTTTTCCCTTCCTACTATCTTCTTCTTTTTTTTAAACATATGATGTATTATTTGTTTCAGAGGTACAGGTCTGTGATTCCTCAGTCTTAAACAATTCACAGCGCTCACCATAGCACATACCCTCCCCAATGTCTATCACCCAGCCACCCCATCCCTCCCACCCCCCACCACTTCAGCAACCCTAGGTTTGTTTCCTGAGATTAGGAATTCCTCATATCAGTGAGATCATATGATACATGTCTTTCTCTGATTGACTTATTTCTCTTAGCATAATACCCTCTAGTTCTATCCACGTTGTTGCACATGGCAAGATTTCGGTTTTTTGATGGCAGTATAATATTCTATTGTGTATATATGTATATACCACTTCTTTATCCATTCATCTGTTGATGGACATCTTGGCTCTTTCCATAGTTTGGCTACTGTGGACATGGCTGCTATAAACGCTGGGGTGCCCATACCCCTTTGGATCACTGCGTTTGAATCTTTGGGCTAAATACCCAGTAGTGCAATTGCTGGGTCATATGGTAGCTCTATTTTCAACTTCCTGAGGAACCTCCATACTGTTTTCCAGAGTGGCTGCACCAGCTTGCATTCCCACCAACAGTGTAAGAGGGTTCCCCTTTCTCCGCATCCTCGCCAACATCTGTCATTTCCTGACTTGTTAATTTTAGCCATTCTGACTGATGTGAGGTGGTATCTCATTGAGGTTTTGATTTGGATTTCGAGGGCAGGGACTATTTCTATCCATCATGGGTTCCACCCCAATCTTGTTAACTTGAATTGAAAATGAGTAAGTTCTCTTTTCATTGAGAATTCTCATAGCCTTAATTTTTTTTTAAGTTTTATTTATTTATCTGACAGAGAGAGAGAGAGAGAAGGAGCACAAGTAGGCAGAGCGGCAGGCAGAGGAAGAGGAAGAGCAGGCTCCCTACTGAGCAGGGAGCTGGATATGGGGCTTGATCCTGGGACCCTGGGATCATGACCTGAGGCAGACGGTTAACCAACTGAGCCAATTAAGTGTCCCTCATAGCCTTAATTCTAAGGCCAATCTCTTGTAGATGCAAACCTCGCTAGCTGCATAAAAATTTTACTTGGGGCACCTGGTCATGATCTCAGGGTCCTGGGATGGAGCCCCACATCGGGCTCCTTGCTCAGCGGAGAGCCAGCTTCTCCTTCTCTGGCTCCCCCTGCTTGTGCGCTCTCTGTCTTACAAATAAATAAATAAAATCTTTAAAAAAAGTCTTGCTCATTTTATCTTTTCCTCTCTTAGATCAAGCTTCTTGGGAATGTGTACACATACGTATACCTGCATATATAAAAAATGCCCCATATTAGTTATTCTGGCAGAGATAGTTACCTACCTAACACGAATTCTCCTCTTCCTACATACATGCCACAAAAACAAAACAAAATGAAAACCTATGTTTGCCAGTTGTCCTTGCAGAAAAGGGCAATCCTGTCCCAATTCTGAAATGTGAACAGAAATTATTGGCTAGGATCTCCAGGAAAAGCCTTAAAAGGAGGACAGACTTAGCTGGTTGGAACATGTTTACCCTTTTCCCTTCGATCTTCACCTTTCTATCTGTAATAAGCACAACTTTTTTTCCTATCCCCCAAATTTATATAGTGTTTCTCTTCATGGTAAAATTTACATTACATGAGGTATTAAATATGAGGTACTGTAAATAGCTTCTCAAGGGAGAAAGCAGTTCTGTGTAGTTCAGATAAGGCTTAAGTGGTATGAAAAATAGACCTTTAAATTAGCTTGATCCAGAATCTGTTGTGAAATATTACATTTATAAACGAAATAAGAGAAATCTGAGATCTTTAAAGGGTTTTATTTTCTAGGTACATGTTCAAATCTGTCTTTCAAATTTGGTATTAGTTACATATACTGTTAGAAATCAGATGAATCCAACTCAGAAAACAAGAAGCGAGGTTCTCAGGCTTTTCTCTGATTAAATACTTTCTTCAGCTCCTAGTGCAAAACTGTTCACACATCATATTCTTAATACTTAATTGTGGAATGAATAAATATATGAATAAAGAATAATGATGTTTCAGAAGAAAAACATAAGCAAAGCCTGACTAACACATTTTATTTTATTTATTTATTTTTTTAAGATTTTATTTATTTATTTGACAGAGAGAGACACAGCGAGAGAGGGAACGCAAGCAGGAGGGTGGGAGAGGGAGAAGCAAGCTTTCCGCTGAGCAGAGAGCCCGACGCGGGGCTCGATCCCAGGACTCTGGGATCATGACCTTAGCCGAAGGCAGACGCTTAACGACTGAGCCACCCAGGCACCCCTATTTTATTTTATTTTATTATTATGTTATGTTAATCACCATACATTACATCATTAGTTTTTGATGTAGTGTTCCATGATTCATTGTTTGTGTATAACACCCAGTGCTCCATGCAGAACGTGCCCTCTTTAATACCCATCACCAGGCTAACCCATCCCCCCACCCCCTTCCCCTCTAGAACCCTCAGTTTGTTTCTCAGAGTCCATAGTCTCTCATGGTTTGTCTCCCCCTCCTATTTCCCCCCCTTCATTCTTCCCCTCCTGTTATCTTCTTCTTCTTCTTTTTTTTAAACATATAATGTATTATTTGTTTCAGAGGTACAGGTCTGTGATTAACAGTCTTACATAATTCACAGCTTCCCCCCTCTACTCCAGCGCCCCTCAGTTTGTTTCCTGAGATTAAGAATTCCTCATATCAGTGAGGTCATATGATACATGTCTTTCTCTGATTGACTTATTTTGTTCAGCAATAATACCCTCCAGTTCCATCCACGTCATTGCAAATGGCAAGATTTCATTCCTTTGATGGCTGCATAATATTCCATTGTATATATATACCACATCTTTATCCATTCATCTGTCGATGTACATCTTGGCTCTTTCCACAATTTGGCTATTGTGGACATTGCTGCTATAAACAACGGGGTGCACGTACCCCTTCGGATCCCTACATTTGTATTTTTGGAGTAAATACCCAGTAGTGCAATGGCTGGGTTGTATGGTAGCTCTATTTTCAACTTTCTGAGGAACCTCCGTACTGTTTTCCAGAGTGGCTGCACCAGCTTGCATTCCCACCAACAGTGTAGGAGGGTTCCCCTTTCTCCGCATCCCCGCCAACATCTGTTGTTTCCTGACTCGTTAATTTTAGCCATTCTGACTGGACTAACACATTTTAGTAAATATTTTGGCTGTTAGAAGTGAAACCAAACCATCTTAAGAACAGATGACTTACTGTAGGACTGATGAATCACAGACCTGTACCCCTGAAACAAATAATACATGGTATGTTAATAAAAAAAGAATAGATGACTTAAAATTACAAAAAAAAAATCAAGTTGCTGGATTTAAAAATACCTTGCTATTTTTCATTTCTTTGCAGATTCATTGTGTTCTCTAATTATGCTAGCACTGCTTTCAGGTTTAAACTTCCAATATTTCACTGTGACTCATTGCCCTCTGTAAAAACAAAGAACTGATAAAGGTTAGGGGGCCACCATCACAACCTATGAAGTGAATTAGCAATTCACTAAACTGTTTTTTTTTCCCCCTTGCTCATATTTTCTAGGCCTTTTGCAATGAACAAAAATTTCTTTTGTAGGAAGGAAAGAAAGAATATTAAATTTTATTAAAAAATGTGGGAGATCTTAAAAGACATAAGAAGGCTCAGGATTTTAACCTGTCACTCTATGATCTTATGGTATGGGGTGATTGTGGATCAGTTATTTTCTTCCTATTTTCCACTAGTTCTGTACTTTAACATGGGCCATTCAACAATTTAGTTGGGTTTGAGGTAAGAGGCTCTCCTGGCCTGCTGGGAACAGAATCTAGCAGGTAGTTACTGTATTTAAAACTCTTTGAAGAAGAAAGGTATTATTTAAGTATTAAGCATTATTATGAACATCCTGCCTTTTAAAAGCTCAAAGGGAAAGACAAAAACACCTGTCCTTATTAGTATTTCCAATTAAACTGGGAAGGATAAATTATTTCCAAACCATCTAATCTTTCCTACATGTCCCCACCGCCCCCACCACGACATTTCAGTCAAATTTACATGTGGAGAGAGACAGGAATCCAACCTCTAATTTTCCTTTTAGCTCTGATAAACACGTTTATTACAGGGTTTTCCTGCATGTTTGTTTGTACACATAATCTTAGGGGAACCAGTTTGCTTCTGCTAATGGGGTTTAACAATATTCTCATAAGTAGCACTACTTGCCTTTTCCCCCAAATTGAGCGGATAATACAAGAACATGTGGCTGTTCAGTTTGGTGTCTCATAAAGCATTGTGCCAAGTCCTTTAACTGTGATATGGTGGTGTAAATTTCTCTGAGTATAATAACCATTCCCAGAAGAGTCATCACATATACCTTTAGAGATCAGTTACTGGGAAGTTTTGACTCTTTTTCAGGGAATTAGTAACAGTTTTAATACAATTGTCAGTTGAATTAATTGAATTATCAGACCCTGTGCATGAAGTCAGTTTTTATGAATTGCATGCTTGATGCTTATCCAGCTATCTTCCATAGTTTTCAACCTCCTGAGTAAGAATTCCAAACTCATCCAGCTTTAAACTGGCCAAAGAGCTTGTGAGTTGATATGATTGATATTTTGAGGGGTACAAGTCAAATTTCAAAATGATGTTAAAGAGTCCCAAACAACAATTTTGAATATCTGTCACAAGTACAATGATTCGAAAAAGAATATGTCTAAACAGATTAGAGACTCAACTAAGACCATGATAAATTTAGACTGTATAATTAGAGGATATAATTTTTGGCCCAGTGGGATGTGTTTTGAATTTAACACCGGTTATTTTTGGTAGAAGGTTGAGTCTGAATATTTCAAATGAAATGCCATCATGTTAAATTACCTGTTCTAAAATGAAGACCTTTATTCTCTTTGTGAGATTCACTTTTAGGATTACATTGTGATAAATTAAAATTTAGACCGTGTACTAAGTTGAAAGCATGAAATTCCATCTTTAATTACTTGAGGAAGCAAGGGTTTGCAAAATCATTGTTATTCAGAAGGCTGTTTTGTTTCCATGTGTGTAAATGTATACATTCCATAAAGACTGAGCTTCTTATTACAAGGGTAATAAAAATATAATTTCCTTCTGAATGCATAGTTTAAAAACCTGAACTCATTGAATGCTAGTATTTTTGCAGCTGTAACAGCAGTCTCAAATTAAGAGTTCACTGCATCCCTCAAGAAGGTCATCAAGAACCTGATGGCATCCTTTAGGCTAGTAGGGAGTAGGCTATGTTCCTATCACCTAGGGGCTCTATTAAGGTGATCAAAACAACTATATTGAGTCATCAAACTTAGTACATTGATCACAGAATATATGTATCTATCTTTATATATACAGAATATACATAATATGTATATAAACATATATATACATATATACATATATATATATATATATACACACACACGTTTAACTGCTAATCATTCGAGGAATAGATGGTAGGTATAAGGAATAATATAAATGTCCATACTGTTAGTATAGAAATCTGGCTTTAAAAATAACTTGGGCATTAAGGGAAACCTAATACTAACATATACTCCCCCAATCTTGCCTTCATACTTTGGTCCCCTGTGAGATTCTTCAGGAATAACACTTCCATCTCCCAGCTGCTGGGCATATTGGCTGCTCTCAGCTCACACTGTGTTTCTTCCTAGAAATTGCCCTCTGCTGCAGGGCAGGAACCCCCACCTCTAAGGGGCAGCTTGCGGCCAATGACTGGATGATATGAGGATAAAAGGTCCAGCTTCCATGCCTCAATTTGGGACAACACTGAGGGTCAGCCCCAGGGCTCCTCAAAGGATTGGCTGACCTTTTGGTAACCTTCTACCAAACTGCAAGAGCTCTGCAAGTCAGCTCCTTTGCCCTCAACTGGTTCTTCACTGCCCTATAGGTATATCTCTTGAGAGCACTCTCCAAGTAAGGTCTTTGCAATCAATACCTCATCTGTTGCAATCAACATCTCACCTGTCCCTATTTTCAGGGAAGTCAATTTGATACACAGATCGTCATAGTGGGCTATGCCTTGGCAGAACACGTGGCTATACAGATTGACCTTCTGGTCAAAGCTATTACTATCACCATCCTGCCTAAGCTGGTGTTCAAACCATTTCCCTATCCAACCATTTCCTTGAATTAGCCCTGAAAGCATATGATATTAGGAAAGTGTACACCTTTCATTAATATATGAGTTTCCTAGCAGAAAACAAGACCCCAAGGAGAAGACAGTCTACTGGATAGGTAAGATCGGAGGAGCTATGGGAAAACGAGAAAGGAGAAAAGATCTTATGTGGCCTGCTTGGTAGGAAAAGTTCATAGCGTGGTTCCCTGGGCCAACTGGAGTTGTACTGATACGTATCGGAGGGAGGAATGAGGAAGTTCAAGGGAGGACAGTGAGGACCCAGAGTCAGGGATGCTGAAAGGAAGCAAGTGGAAGGGAGCTACTTGACAATTTTTGCTTTAAGATGACTCAAAAATGAAGCTACTCTCCACCATTACTGCCCACACAGATAGTTTTCTCTTTTGAACTCCTTTTCCTACTCACTCTGCTAAATCTTATTTTGTATTATTTCATTTAAAATATTTAATAGAGTATGCTTTTTCTCATTCTTCTTTTGAACACGACATAGTACTAACACAGAACTATGCACATAATAGAGGTTCCATAAGTACCTGCTGAGTGAATGAATAAATGACCAGATAAACATAAACAGGAAAGATTACTCAGTTAGAAAAGAAAAAAATTAGTGATCCAAAGGTCCTCAATCTATGGTTTCAGAAACCTTTAAAATGTGGGATTTAACACAATGTTTTCTGATAGGAAGCAATGGATAGATACTATTTTATGTTGACTGAATCCAAGTGATTTTTTCGAGATGGTACTTTTAATCTCAAATTGCTAATGATATAAACATCTTGTCATACAAGAGGATAGACTTCATGTAATTTCAGTACATGTCACAGTTCAGTGAGACCAAAGAGACCTAGTGGAAGGTTACATGCATTATGTAAACTCTGAGCCATAAATGACTTCTTTTTGTTCACAGAGATGCAGACACTCCCTCCTCTGGTTGAGCACAAGGTCCTGCCTTGTGACAGAGAACAAAGATGTGGACTGCAGAGCACTTCTGTGTCTAGAGGTCTAAATGGCTGTAAAACGACTCCATTTCCAGACGAAATGACCAGGCTCCTATTTCTCCCGGACAAAGTTTGAAACAATCCTTTTTTTCTCCTTAAACCCACTAGCCAGAATACTCAGGTAAAACATTTCTAGGAATAGGTTGAAGTGAGGATGATAACCATTTCCTTTTACCACACTCCACTTTTCCAGGAAAGATAATTTCTTCTTTTTTTTTTTTTTTTTTAAAGATTTTATTTATTTATTCATGAGAGACAGAGAGAGAGAGAGAGGCAGAGGGAGAAGCAGGCTCCCAAGGAGCAGAGAGCCCGATGCGGGACTCGATCCCAGGACCCTGGGATCATGACCTGAGCCGTAGGCAGACGCTTAACCATCTGAGCCACCCAGGCGCCCGATAATTTCTTCTTTAACTGATGCTTATGAAGACCTCCCCACAGTTACTTCTTTCTCCAAATCAAAAATCTAACTAAAAATATAAAACCATTTTGCGTGTATTCATAAAGTAAAACTGGTGGGCTAAATCCCTGCCTACAACAGATATAAATGTAAGTGAATGTAGCAGTGAACCAAATAACGATCTCTTTCTAAAAGGCTAAAGCATTTATGTGTGTAGCTCCTCTCTTGAGTTTGTAGCCACAGCTCTGGAGGTGGTCTGCAATGACATTATCCATTTGAAATGGGCCAAGCTATTTTTAAAAGGGCATATTTAAAGTCACATTTGATAAATGGAATCTATGTCAAAAAATTATTTGTCATTTATGTGAGCTTATCTAGAAACATCAGTTAACCTCAAGTGCATGTGTTGCACTCTGTAGTTGGGAGAGACGGACAAGTTACAGAAAAAGCTGGGGATGAGAGTGACTTAGTATCAAAAGCAACTTCCAGAGAAAATGTTTTCTTCAAGAAAGAGTGTGTCCTCTTTGGCCCATGAACAAATATAGGACTGAATTCTGAAGTTTTAACCCACTGAGCATGACAGAAGTAATTTTGGCTAAGAAAAATCTCAATAACGCTCCCATGGAATATTTCTTTTTTTAAACAAAATAGCTTTCCGGTGAACTCACCGTGTAATTCAAGTTACTAAATGGATTGACGTTTCATTTGAAATTGGGACATATAAGTCAATTACCTTTTGGAGGATGTATTTTAAGGATACTTTTAGTTTCAAAGACTTCTATGAAGTCTTTTCTTCTGAAGATAATCAGGCACCAGAAATATTTAAGTAAAATAAGTAAGTAAACAAGTAGAATAAAGCAAACCAAAATAAAAATATCAGAGGCATTATTGGAGGACAGCAGAGGCCATGCATTCAAATAATTGAAATATAAGTTGAATTCTTTTGTGCAAACTCTAAGGGGATTTTCCATTTCACTAGTAATATTAAAATGCAGACTACGTATAAGGATCAATGACTGGAATTGTGTTCATGTTGCATTGTCCTTAACCAGCTCTTGTTTTCTCAAACCAAAGCAAGATGAAGTCAAGAAGAAGTTTATAGATTTATATTATTCTTGACAGAGTTCTCCATGAGGTAGGTAATATGACAATAATCAATAAAGGTCTAATTGTACATGAATCCTTTTTCTCCTTAAACAAGAACAAAAGAGTGAACTGAGAAACACAGATCTGCAGTTTGAGAAGGGAAGCTGGTCTAGGGTTTTGACAGAATGTCCAACAAACTGAGAAATTGGAATTTGAAGGGAATAGAGAATTTCCCTTTTGAAGGACACATTTGCATGTTTATATATAAAATTGTATTTGTGAACATAAGTGAGGGAAACGGGTAGGTAAGTATGACAGTGCATTAATTAGGGCAGGCTTTGAATAATTCTGAGAGACAGAAGTCTTCAGCTAGGTGTGCTGTTTAATTTCAAAATTTTAATCAAATGAGCAATTAAAATAGCTCTATTTAAAAACCGAACTTATTATTTGCCAGAAATCCTCAATTCTTGCTTGTGTGAGTCCTCTGAGTTTAAGTATGTTATTTTGATGATAAGCAAATGAAATTACTTCCCTTCACTATGATCTATGAAATGCCGTCCACTACTTATTAGTCATTACCTGGGAATAGTTATCTTCTCTGTGTGGCTCTCTACCTCTTCTGTCTTTAATTGTTCTGGCTAGCTGCTGTGGTTTGCTGCATTGTGGGGATGGGTAGAATCATTTCTTAACTGGGGTCTGAACTAAAAACAGCTCTTCCATTAGGCAGAAACAAGGGTGCCACAGTAACTTCTGGGTCAGATTATTAAACACGATTGTGATTACCCAGGGACGTTTATGCTTAAACTCTTCCATGGCCAATGTCAGTCACAAAGTTAGTATGTTAGAACCTTTCCTCTTGAAGCCATATCTCGAAATCTGGTTAATCAATTCCTTTCAGTGGTCAGAACCGGGACCTCCCACACTGACTTGCTACAGATCTTTGCAGAAGATAATGAGATTTCAACTTTATTCATTTATTATATATGAGCATGGCCCATGTGCCATATCTTCCACAAGAAGCTGGGCACCCAAAGATGGAAAGGCATGTCTTGAGTTGTTTCTTTCAATTCCCATTTTGCACGCCCCTTTGCTCTCCTGACTTCCCAACAGGCTTTATAAAATGAAGAGATAGGTCTGCAAGGCTTATGTTTGGGCCTAAGGAGGGAAGCCTCTTTCTCAAGGCAAGCAAAAGGAAACTTCAAAACAAGTGCCGCTGAACTCCTGTACCTACAGTGTACTGATGGAATTGGAGAGCTCTTCATTTCAAGTCAATGACTGTAAAGGTATTGCAAGATAATTAATAAAGGATTCAGTTATATTTCCTGTACACTGTCTACTCAGAAAGAAAGTCATACACACATAAAATCCTGACTTGTTATCTTCTCCCAAACCTGCTCTTTGCTCCATAATTCTTAGGTAATGACACCAGGACCATGTGGTACCCAAGTCACCACATTAACACTGGTTCCCAAATCATGTTGATCCCATCACCCAAACATCTTTTCAACCTCTATGCTGCTTCACGGCCATTGCAGAGGCACCGGGTCTTCATTATCTTTGTCCTGGACCACCGCACAGATTCCGATTTCCTAAATGGGGCCAGTTAGTTTCCTAAATGGGGCACCTCCAGTGCACAGGCTAATCTTTCAAAACACAAGTGTGATCATGTCCCTTCCCTGTTTTATGAGCCTTCATTGGCTCCTCACTGATGATATAGCCCTCCATTTTATCTTCCATCTTCATTTCCCATCTGGACTTTGAACACCCAGGGCACATAATATGTCCTTTGTCTTTCTTTGCCCTTCCATGTATGACTCTATCTGCACAGAATGTTTGTCACCTTGTTTGCCTTGTTTTAAGACACTATTCGGTATCACATCCTCTAATTCTTTTGCTGTTTTTTTCCAGGCAGAGCAGGTTGTACTTTTCTCTGTTCTTCCAGGGTACTTTGTATATATTTCTTTTTTATCCTCTTCTTATTTGATTACATTTGGTTCTTTTCCTTCTACATTCTAAGCTACTGGAGGTAGGGGCTATCTTACTTATCATTATGTCTCCAGGCTTAGCACACTGACTGATCCAGAATTGCTACTCAATAAATGTTTGGTGAATGAAAACAAGGGTTGATATGTACCTGCAACTTATTTATTAGGTTTGCGTGGCATTGGCATCATCAGCAATGTGCTGATTGTGCATGATATTGATAGCAAAGATATAACCAGAATTTTCTTACTACTTTGTACTTCACAGAGGACAGCCATGGATATACATCTAATTTGCTAGAATTCTGGACTTGAGGTAGCATAATTCCCCAAAATACTGCATGAGAAAATTGCATGTGGCTCAGGAGAACAATGTATTTTTTGACATTAGCCATGAAAGCTTTCAAAACAGAAATATAAATTCTCCTTCCTCCGACCTGTTTTCTCTGGTCCCTTTCCTACAAGCGATCACATTTTTCTTCCTTGTACACATAATATTTTTAGAGCACTCTGCTGTTACGAAGCATTCTGCAACCTCTAGTTAACCTATTTAGATCTCAGTGTTCTTATCTGTATAATGAGGCTAATGGTACTAAGCTGTTCTCCCAGGGATGTTTGATTAAATATGTTTCTTGACATTGCACAGACCCTGCATACATCAGCAAGGATTTTCAAAATAAAATGTTCTATATGCACAGAAAATTGTTTTATTTGGCATTGTTTTAAAAGCAAGCACATTTTTGAGAGGAACATTTGCACCATCAGCAAACATTTCAAAACGGATCTAAGGTAAAAACTGTTATGACTGCAGTGAATGTTTTATTTGTGGTTGATAAGATAGGCAAGTATTTCAAAACATCTCCACCCATAATTTTTAATGGGAAAAGCAAGGCTTGGTGGAATATGAGATAATTTTATCTTTGCTCAGGATACTGGCTGTTATAGGGGATTTTCTAATGCATATTTTTTCCTCCAAGACAGCACTATGTTGTGTTGTATCTTCTTACAGTGCCTTCTTTACCGTTTCAAGTTGGAGTGGAGCTCAGAATCCCTGATGTAATGCCTTGCCCTGGCAATTTTCCTGTTATTTCACGTGGCAAGAAGAGCTGCGTTAATCTCTCACCCAGGCAGAGCTAGACTGGGTTAGTTGGAAGGGGTCTTTTTTTCCACAGCTCTAATTTTCCTGTCCATTTGACCTTTCCCTTACTTATACCACTTTTTGTGATGACTGCTGGTTTCTCTCCCAGCGATAAGTGGACCCAGAGACAGAGAGGAGAAGCCAGTAGAGAAGCAAGGAAATGATCGGAAACCAAGAGGAAAATATAAACAAAACATAGCCTGGAATGCTTCTGAGATGCTGAAAAGTAGTAGGATAAATTCAGGTTTTCCCAAAAAATTATGGGATAATATTTCATCTCATATCCTCCTCTCATCTGTCCCAAACCTAGATTCAGTTGTTAATAGGTGAGCAAATGAATGCTTCCTTCAGTAAAGTTGGTGTAAAAAATTATCTTTTTTAAAAAGATTTTATTTTATTTATTTGACAGAGAGAGAGAGACAGACAGCTAGAGAGGGAACACAAGCAGGGGGAGTGGGAGAGGGAGAAGCAGGCTCCCGGCCGAGCAGAGAGCCCGATGCGGGGCTCGATCCCAGGAACCTGGGATCATGACCTGAGCCGAAGGCAGACGCTTAACGACTGAGCCACCCCCAGGTGCCCCAAGTTGGTGTAAAAAATTATGGCAGTCTAGCCAGGGGAAATAATGTATGGAAAGTTTCTGACTCCAGGAACTGGGTAGAATCAAGCTCTGGTTAAACCTCTTTCTTCTGCTCCCAGAGCTTGATGTGCAAGAGAATCATCTGGAAATATTTTTTAACATGAACCACCCCCCTTTTTTTAAATTGCGAAAAATGCATATATTATAGCTATACACTTGATTAATTTGTGCAAACTGAACACACGCATTAACCAGCATCATTGGGAGAGTTTTTGGTTTTTGCTTTTAAGATACAGCTTTCAGGACACTTTTCCAGATGCGCTGAATCAGAATATCAAATTTTGAGGCCCCAGGATCTATATTTTAAATAGATTCCTCAGGAGATTCTTTTGAAGCCAGCTGGGGACTGAGTTCCAGTTCACTGGTTTGTGAACGACTCTGTGGCTCCCAGGATGCAGGAATTGGGTAGGAGAGAGATCTTAGGGTAAGACATGGAGTCCTGGAGGAAGGAAGAGTAAGGTATCCACCTGTTTGGAGAGGAGTTCTAATAGTTGTTTGAGGAAGGAACTAAGGCAAAAAAACCCACTTCCATTCATCTCCCGGTATTCATATACCTTTTCTGATTAGTAACAGAATCCTAATTTTCAGCAAGACACATAGTGACCTGCAATATAGACTAACTCTTGGTCTCCCTTGCAGCTAGATGTGGCTATATTAGCCAGTGGGATATAAGTGGAAGTGTCATATATGTGACTTCTGGGAAGTCTTTAAAGTTGAAGTACACCCTTCTTGATCTTTTCCTTCTAGCTAGTGGAATATGGAAGTGCTGGCTGGAGCTTAAGCAGCCATTTTGATCCAGGTGGACAAAGACCATACATTAGGGATGGTAGAACAGAAAGCTGGAAGAACTTAGGTTTCTTAGAACCTTATGGATTCCATACCAACTCTATTGTGTCAATTCTGAACTTTTAATAGTTTGACTACTACTAATTTGAGTTTTCTAATATTACAGCAGCACCTAATCCTAACAGATACAGAGATTTTCCTGCTCTATATACGTATGTCTGAAGGATCTCAGTAAGAGATGGCAATCTCTCAAGAACATGGGGTTCTATTATTTGCCAAGAAACAACTGAGAGCAAGTTTTGGTTTTCATAATCAACTCTTAAACAAGATAAATATGTTCAATATTTATCTGGTAGTAGAATCTTGTTTCTGGTGTAGAATAGTAGTAGTATCTGATGGTAGAAACTTGTTTTCCAGGAGCTATTCATGTAGTTAGTCTTTTTCCCCAGGCTTCTCCTGGACCAGGTCTCATCAGGTATCTGGAACATTTTGGTGGGATTCTCCAGAGAATGTCTTGTTCTGTACAGGTGAGCATTAGCCTTATCATGTCATAGTTTTAGAGGAATTCTATGGATTAGGGCAAGTTTCCAGCCAACAGCTAAAGGAGAGCTTTGGGTCCAATTCCTAAAGTTATGAAGCTGGCACAGGCTAGGTGTGTTTTCAGGTCTTAAGCCAAGATAAGCAGAAATGGGCTTTCACTAGAGGTCCAGTGCCAGTAAGAGAACTGAGACATAAGCTACTTTTGGGGATGGGGCTAAGGTGAGTTTAGGGATGAGCAGCAGGTCCAAGGGCATTGGCGGGCTCAGAACTAACTGACTCAGATCCGCAGTAAGATCAACTGCAAGGCCCTTCAAGCTAGTGCCTGGGGTTGCTAATGCATGTAATGTCTGCTCTCTGCCTTGGTCAGAAACCAGACAGGGCTGAGAACTGGTGACAGCACAAGAGGCTGAAATAGATAGGAGCATGGTCATTGTCTGACTTCTTGCAAATTACTTGACTCTTCTTAGACTCATTTCCCTCATCTGTAAAACTGGGGCTAATAATAGGTATTCCATCACAGCGTAAAAGAAACCATTTTATGAGTAAGGAATTTGCAAATTGTGAGGAGTTAAACAAATGCAAATTACTATTACTATCTGGGGAGAAGGATGGCAGCAATTTAACTGTGCAGAGCAGATCTTCGTCGCATTTAAGATGAGATGAATATAATTCTTTTGAAATGAGAGGGGGTAGATTTATAGAGTCAGGATATAATTACTACGTTTGTAATCTGGTCAGGAAACTTATATCAGAGAGATGCTGTATTCTTATTTGAGAAAAATGCAAGGCTTTTTAAGAGATCATGTGACAGATTTGTTTACTTTTTAATCATTTCATAGGCGATATAGTTTATCTTAGGGAAGCCACAATTCATAAAAGTGCAGTTTACCATCCACCAGAATCAAGAACAGCCACATTGAGAGTTATGGAACATAGTGTGTTGTTCTAGACGACCATTAAGAATCAGATACAAGAGTCAAGACTGCTTGCTTTTTGTTATATAAGCCATTGGGCTATATAGGTTTACAATTGTATTTGTCATAATAAACCACATTTTATAGGCAACAGGTGTAGCTGGCTTATATCTTAAATTGTGTGAGGCTGTGCCGTCAGGCTGGCTCTAAAGGGATTTGGAAAGATTTATGAGATTGAATGACAGCCAAGGTGATTCTTGAAATTGACTTTTTAAGGTGTCATTTTGGTGAATGACAGGTTATAGGTACTAAAAAAAACTTCATAATAATGAGTTTGTCTTTAAATGGTGGTAAGGCTATTTAGTGAAAAAAAAAAGCTTATTATTTAACTATAGGTAGCTAAATTTTGGACATTCAGCAAATCTAATTGGCTCTGAGCATGTGGCATGACACCCTCAGCCATTCAGAATCACTTCTTCCCCCAACCAAAGGCCACAGGTTCCTTCAAATAGGGTTGTAATCTACTCACACGGCTTGAAACAGAATTTGTTTTTAATTAGTGTCTTTTCTAACTATCGCAATTAATTTTAAGACAAAGACATCAGCTGTGCTTCAAGGAAAGAGAGGGAGGAGGAAAACTTGATTCCATACTCTTGTCAGATGAGCTTCTCTTTCTTTCACTGTTTCTTTACCAGCCATCCTTCCCCGGGGGGGGGGGGGGGGCCCATGCTTGCTCCTCTCCCTGAGATAAATCATTTAATCTCTACCCGCCTTTCATGTTTCAAACCAGTCAGCTAGTCTCAGAAAGGCTGTCAGCATCGGAACTTTGCATTATAATAATATAATAAGAAGCATTCTTTTCTTTCATTTTTATTTGTTGTTAAGTACCATATTATAATAACGTTAAAGAAAATCTTAGAGAAGGGCTTATCATTCTCCTTGACACAATTGTTTCCTTCGTGTTTACTTTGGCTATGTTGTTAATTCATTTGTTGATCTGACAAATCCTTATTGAGAGGCTCCGATGGTCCAAGGTCCATTCTAGAACTCGGGCCATAGAAGGGAACAAAGAACCCTGTCCTCATGGGGTTTTCATCTGAAGGTGGGGAGAGAAAAACATAAACAAATATTATGTCGGATGGTGTTAAGTTCTAAGGAGACAAATAAAACAGGGTGTGGGTTGGAAATGTGGGGTTGGGTGAGGGAGCTATTATTTTCTATCTTTTCCCAGCTGCACACGTGTTCTTACTCTGTACTCTGTAAGACCATGTATTCTTCCCCTTGAAAAATGCCAATTCCCCACCTCCCACCAAAACAAACAAACAAACAAATAAAAACCCAACCCATAAATAAACATTTAATAATATGGCCTAAACATTTTCACAGCATTCATACAACCAACACTAACAGAAGGCTTGAGGCTAATTCTTAAATAGAGAAAATTGGAGGAAATACAGAGATAAGAAATATCAAATACAAGAGGAAACTAACTGGCAGGAGACAGAGGAGAAAAACTTCTAGTCATTAAAAGTTTGTACTCATACATCAAATTGGGAATTTTTGGCCAGACCAGATTAGGGTAGAGAAATCCTGAGATGAAATTAGAAAGAAATCGAGTAAGATTAAAAGCAGTTTGTTGTTTCAGATTGGACTGTCTTAGCCAACTTGTGTATCATTGGCTGTCTCTGTTTTGCATAAAGTTCCTGAGTTCTCTCTTTCACTCTCTTGTCCTAGAAAACAGTTACAGACTTAAAAGTGGGAAGTCCTGCCGACTTGGAGGTGTCAGGACTTATTTGCAATAGGAGAGCTACAGAAACACCTTAATGGAAAAGTCTAACCCAGAAGGACTTGGGCTCTAATTTGAGCTCTACCAGGAGTCTACTCCAAGTTGAAAATGAGTGGTCCAATTCTCCCTGCCCCCTTTAAAAACAAGTATAATGTGAATGGCTAATTTTTAAAGAAGATAATAGAATCATTATGTGTAAAATTCAAGAGCCCCATTTACTATGAGATCCCACTGGGCCAACAGAATGAGCTCAGCATTGCAAAAGGCAGATTTGGATTTGAATTCTGGCTTTACCAGGTACTCATTGACCTTAGGCAACTCAATTAATCTTACTGGGCCTGTTTCCTAGCTGGTAAGGACATTTCTGGTGTTGCAAATGATAAACATTCAGGGGCTTAGTCTTGAGTTAGTTTCACTCATGTGAGATTGCCATTTTTGTATCTCAAAGACAGCCAAATGTCAGCAATTTTATGTGGTACAGATTGGTATATAGTGCATGCTCAATTAAAAGTAGCCATTATTATTGTTGTGTTCAATCAATATTTTAAAGATTTATTTGCTTGAAAATGTTAGAATATTTATATATTGATGAAGGCCTTTAGGTGTCCAAAGGACAATCATAAAAAGTACTCTATTCTTTCTTTTTTTTTAGTAATAGCTTTTTTGAGATGTAATTCACATTTCATAAAACTGATAATTTTATTATTTTTTAAAGGTTTATTTATTTATGAGAGAGGGAAAGAGAGAGAATGTGAGGGGGAAAGGCAGAGGGAGAGAATCTCAAGCAGGCTCCACACCCAGTATGGAGACTAATGTGGGGCTCCATCCCATGACCCTGAGATCATGGCCTGCACTGAAATCAAGAGTCAGACGCTTAACCGACTGAGCCACCCAGACACCCCTAAAACTGATCATTTTAAAGTGTATAATTCAGTAGTTTTTAGCATATTCACAAAATTATGCCACTTAGCACCACTATCTAATTTTAGAAATTCTCATCGCCCCAAAGAAACCCCATAACTACTAGCAGTCACTCCCTGTTCCTCCTTCCCCTAGCTCCTCACAACTACTTACCCACTTCCTGTGTTTGTGGATTTGCCTATTCTGGAAATTTCATATAAATAGCATCAGACAATATGTGGCCTTTGGTGACTGATTTTTTTCACTTAGTATAACGTTTTCAAAGTTTATACATGTTACAGCATGTATCAGTACTTCATTCCTTTTCATGACTGCATAATGTTCCATTGTATAGGTATACCACATTTTGGTTTATTCATTTGTCAGCTGATGGACATTTGGATTGTTTCCACTTGTTGGCTATCATGAGTAATGCTGCTATGAGCATTTGTGTAAAAGTTTTTGTATAGAAATATATTTTTGATTCTCTCAGGAAGGAAATTCCTAGGTCATGTGATAACCATATGTTTAACACTTGAAGCAACTGCCAAACTGTTTCCTTTATACGAAATGGCTAAAAAGTGGGTGATTCTAGCAGAGAAAACATAAGATGAGCTTGGGGCATCTGTAGTGCAAGAAAGCAATGAAGTGTTAAGAACATAAAAGATAAGGGTGCACAGGAGCCAATGCTAAAGTAGCTACCTAGGACCAAACCTGAAACAATCTGAGGAACAAAGAGAACAACATCGTATTGGATTACAACCCAAATATAAAATAAATATGCAGTAGTCCACACTGATATAAATAGATGATTGAATAAACAAATGAATGGGGGAGAAGAGACTAATCTTCCTTATAGATTTCCAAATAAGTAGCTACTGCCCCTCAAAGAGGTGGAGCTTACTTCCCTTGAGTGTGGACTGGATGGTGACCTACTGCCAAAGAACAGAGTACAGGAAGGAGGAAAATAATAACTTTACAGAGCAATCTGGCCATGCTACCTTAACCAAATGATTAAGGTTGACATCACCAGCAGTAAGTCATGTTTAGATCGTGTGCCCCATGATATGATGTGATGAGAAGGGCACTTCACCTCTGTGGTATTCTTCCCAAGATCCACAATCTTAATTTAATCATGAGAAAACATCATATAAATGCAAATTGAAGGACATTCTACAAAATGCCTGATTAATACTCTTCAAAACTGTCAAGGTATGAAAGATAAGGTAAGACTAGAAACTGTCACAGAACAGAGGTGACTGAAGGCAGCGTGGTGTCTTGCTTGGGATTCTGGACCAGAAAAAGGACATTAGTAGGAAAACTGGTGACATCCAAATTAAGTTGAGGAGTGTAGTTATTAGTAATGTACCAAGGCTGGTTAGTTTTGACAAAGGCATGCTCTCATGTAAAATATTAACATTAGGGTTCACTGAGTGAGGGGTATATGGGAATTCTGTACTATCTTTGTAACTTTTCTGAATGCACAAAATTATTTCAAAATTAAAAAGTTCACTTAAGAAATAAATCCATTATGTGAAAACATAAATAATACATTTAATTGAAATATAACTGTACCTGCCAAAACAACAAAAAATGTTTAGTGAAAAAATTTAGTGGGTGTCGGAATGGCTATTCTTGAAATTCAGATAAAAGAATTTGTTCCTGAAAATGAATGTTGAGATTTATCTAAACTGATGGTTGACTTGGATTCCATTTACGGGGGAATTGCTTATCTTTCTACCAAACTATCTGAAATTACAAGGTTGGTTGGCTAAAGCAACAACAGCTACTGAAGCAACAAAGATCTTAGCATTTGATTCCTGGCACTGAGCACGTAGGGCACAGTTCTGTTGTCTCCTGTGGATTAACTTATCTGCTTTCTTGGGGCGCCTGGGTGGCTCAGTCGTTAAGCGTCTGCCTTCGGCTCAGGTCATGATCCCAGGGTCCTGGGATCGAGCCCCGCATCGGGCTCCCTGCTCTGCAGGAAGCCTGCTTCTCCCTCTCCCACTCCCCCTGCTTGTGTTCCTGCTCTCGCTATGTCTCTCTCTGTCAAATAAATAAATAAAATCTTTAAAAAAAAACAAAAAAAACTTATCTGCTTTCTTAAGCAGTATCAGCATTTACCAAATTAGGGAGTTAGAGTCACACTGAAGAAGATATTAGCTTACCTTGGCCT
The DNA here is from genome assembly GCF_002201575.2 of Neomonachus schauinslandi. Taxonomy (NCBI): domain Eukaryota; kingdom Metazoa; phylum Chordata; class Mammalia; order Carnivora; family Phocidae; genus Neomonachus; species Neomonachus schauinslandi. The sequence continues at coordinate 58,547,844 of NC_058405.1, read as the reverse complement.
CCTTTACCTGGAGCTGCCAAAGACCACTTTACACATGCCTGCTGGTCAATATTCCTAGTTTAGGACTCAGGTCCCATGTAAACAGTGCCAACTCCGAAATCTGCACCCCCATGCTTCTCTCTTGAGTTTCAGTCTTGTGTGCTCGACTCTTTTCTGGACAGAAACTCGCTGTCCTATTGGTACACAATTGAAAAGATCCCCAAATCACAGCCATTCTCTTGCCACTTTTCATGCCTGTTACAACTGTTTCTCCACCTGTATTCCCTTTCTCAAGTAAGGATTATCAATCACTCAGGGGTCAAAAAGAAACCCGAGCGTCTTCTGGGTGACTCCAAGTGGCATCCTTGTGCAGACATTTGTTGCTTACCCTCACCCTTGCTTTTTATTTAGGTCATGGACTGAACTCACTGCCTGCTCATTGATTTTTGACCTTGGCCCTGCACACTGGCAGGCTTTGCTCTTTGCTTTTTCCTGGTCTCTCATTGAGCTAGGTGCAATAACTAGATTTGGAGTCATAAGTGCCAAAGTGATTGTTATGTCCCTGCTTTTGTAGGGGTGAGAGGGCAATCAGACTATTTGAGAAGAATTTAATTTTATGCAGTACATCTAAAAAATCCTTTCCTGTTGTCATTGTTTAAGAACATTATTGCACTCGGCTTATTATAGATTATAATAACACACATTCACTGAATTTACTTCTAAAGGTTTTTATTTTTTTGACTACGGGAATACACCATTCATCCTCAACATATAAAGACTAAAGTAATCTCACATGATTAATGATTTTGAATATAAATCCTTTTTTAACATAAATTTTTAGAAATAATTTTTAAAAGAGTTGATAGCATTCACTGCAAATCTTATCTCATACGTTTTATTCATCATACATATGACCACATCTTTCAATTCAAAAAATACTTAGGATGGAAATCTTGTTTTTCATCATCCTTCTATTTCCATGTCCTATACTTCTGGGACATAGACTTGAAAGATTAACTATCTCAGAAACATCCTGGGGCTCAAATCACAGTAATGACCAAGAAAAGCCCATGACCCTGCTACCTTTTTATTCTAGGAATTCTGCTAGAGACTTCTTGGAAAACATGAGAAGTGAATTTGTGTTATAGTCCAAGGTTTACTTGAGAGTTAAAACCAGAGACACTGAAAAAGGCCTGTGACCACTCATTTTGCCTTTTGATCAGTGGGAGTGAAGCCTAGTACTGACCATTTCACCTCATTAGTGCCACTCTCTGACCACACCTCTGCCTTTAATTCTTTCCTGAGTGAATTTGTAATTTGCTTTTGGTTTCTGCTTTTAAAATAACAGATTGTGAGGGATCAAAGAGAAACTGGATAATGACAAGGAGGAAGTGGCAAGTTAGTGACATCTTTGTAGAAGGAGTAGTACCTATACACAGTGTGATTCTTCAGAAGTGGTCTTCTGAGAAGTGACTACAGAATAAATTCCAGTACAACAAAGTCCAAGACTGGCCAAGTATCTTATTTATTCTCTAATTCTTGTTTGGCCATTTACCTTTTATTGAGCATCTATTATATGTAAGACTCAGTAAAAAGAGAAGTATAGAATAATGGATGAGATGTTGAACACTTAAAGTCAAATAGAACTGTGTTTGAATCCCTGGTTCTACCATTTACTAACTGTAGTGGGTTGAATTGTGGCCCCCAAAAGATATGTCCATTGGAAACTTCAGAATGTGACCTTATTTGGAGTAAGTCTTTGCAGATATAATTAAGGTGAGGCTCTTGAGATGAGATTATCTGCCTTAGGGTGAACTCTAAATCTAACGACTAGTGTTCTTACAAGAGACAGAAAAGAAGAAGACACAGATGTACAAGAAGGGTGTGTGAAGGTAGAGGCAGAGATTGGAGTTATGTAGCCCAAGCCAAAGAACATCCAGGATTGCAGGTAGCCACAAGAAGCTAGGAGAGGCATGGAATGGATCCTCCTTCAGAGCCTCCAGAGGGAACCAACTCTACCAGCAACTGGATTTTGGACTGCTAGCCTCCAGAATTGTAGAAAAATAAATTTGTGTTTTAAGCCACCAAGTTTGAGATAAGTTGTTATGATAGCCCTAGGAAACTAATGTATTAGCTGTGTGACATTGGGTTAACTAACCTTCTATATCTTAGTTTCTGTCTCTATAAAATGAGGAGGATAACATTACCTACTCATAGAGTTATTGTGAAGATTCAATAAGATAATATATGTAAAGTGCTTAGCACAAAATCTGGCATACAATAAGAGCTCAGTAAGTGTTAGCAATTATTATTAAGGTACTTCTGGTTCAGGTTGAGTTTCTAATTTTTCCCTATTGTGATTACTTGCATAATAACCTCCCTTGCCTTTTTTGCTTGAGAGATATTTTTACCTTTAAAAGGGGAAGAAGAAGGAAAGAGAAGGAATATCATGCAGATAAATTGCCCCTGCTGCTATTGGTGGTTGCGGAAATAATATGAAGCCCAGAACCTCTGCCCCTAGGACAAGAGTGTGGTATACATTCTTTGAGGGGCTGTTGAAGACTTGGTAAAAACAGTAGAACTTGTAAATATTGTTTATAGACGCTAACGCACTTTTATCGAAATGGGTCATTTATGTCTCTCCAAGTTTATAGGAATTCCAACAGTCCTCCAGGGCAAAGATATGCGGGAGAAAACAAAGACAAATAATTTTCAACATATTTAGTCTCAAAATTGTGCTTGGGGAACTACTTCTTCATTTATGTAAGTATTTTTTAATCATCTTAACAATATGTTAAAATTTCTCCATAAAGTTCTTGTAGATTTGCATTAGATTTATTCCTAAGTTTCTTATTCCTTGTTATTATAGCTTGCATCTATTTTTAAATTATGTTTTCTAGTTTGCTAAGAAGTTTTTTTTTTAAATGAATGGATAATGGATTTTATCAAATTTATTTACTGCATCTATTAAGGTGATTACATGTGTGTTCTTCCATAATCAGTTAATGTGGTGAAATACATTTGCAGATTTACCTTGTGTTAAACAATGCTTGTGTTCCTGGGGTACACCTATTTTGGTCATTCATTCATTTAAAAAATATATTGATGCCCATTTGTGCTCTAGGTGATGTTCAATGTGTTGGGATACAGTAATGGGGAAATAAGCAATCAGAGATGATTACCTTCATGGAGCTTATGTGCTAGTATTTTACACACAGCTGGATTGAGTTTGCTAAATTTTGTTTATAAGTTCTGCATCTATGCTTTTGAATAAAATTGGCCTGTAATTTCACTTCCTTAAATTTCTCCTGTCTGTGTGGTTGAAAAATATTATATATGCTGTGTTATAAAGCCCAGTTGGGAGAGTAGCCTGCATGTCAGCCTGGATTGGATTTAGAGCTTTTTTGCCAGGGTCTGCATTCAAAACTGACAGTCTGATGTGTATTTTGTAAACGAATTGATGTTTTTCTTCTTAGAGGGGAAGAATATCTTGGCATATTCTAGATCATTGGAATCCAGAAACTTTTCTGAGATGGTGGGTCCCTGAAGTTTCAGGGAATTTATCTCCCACCTTCTCATTTGCATTCTCACACATTTTCTCTGGGTCTATATCGATATAATTGGCAACCCTTGCATTTCTTCTAGTTTATAAGCCATTTTCCTCCCAAATCAGATTATGTACTTCCCCTCTTTGAGCATGATGAGAACAGATCTTCATTATGAACCTGGTGGCAGCAAGGAACATTCAAGCTAAGTCTTCAGCAGAATGAGTGCCTCCTTGTAAGGCACCTGCCTCAGATGAGGTTATTACAGGGTATTCAAGCAAGGAATATATAGTCTCCTTAGACATGCAGAGCAGCCTCTTTCCATTGGCGAGAGAATCTCAGAGTGATTTGGTGGTGGTGGTGGCTGAATGTGGGGGTTATTAAGATTCTTAATATCTCTGAACACAAGTGGATGTCCCTATTCCAAGTTTCAAGTCCCACTCCCACCCAATCAATACCTTAACTTTTATCTGAGAGACTTAGGGAGGTTATGAAAACAATTTATATTGTAATTGTGCAACCTGTAGCATTAAATTTTGTGTTTGGTTTTCAATAATATCTGCCCTGCGGATACAAGAAAAAAGAGATCATTTTAGATATGTAATAGAAATGCTCTGGTAATTTGTAATTTAAGGTGAGTGTGTAAAGACCCGAGTTTGTACTTTTCTTCCTGTAAGTGCTCCAGTGCACTCAGAAGAATCCATTCAATGTCACAATCCTTATAGTCATCATTACTTCATGAGCAGTAAAGTGAAGCAATCATGTGTTTCTCCAAAGTCCTTAATTCGTTAAGAACGTCATCATAATCAACCACAGGTATAATGTGATTAATTGTAATGCCAATACATGGATGACTAGTATCCCATATTCCATTGTCAAGGAGTTCAGCACTGCATTCAAGCCCAGGGACATAACCAAATCAGTCCCCCAAATCATATTTTTTAAACACTTTCTCCCTTAGAATTATTCCTGGTATTAATTCATGCGTAGTTGGTGTCCACTCAGGAGGCAGAAATCCTACCAGTTATTTTCACAGAGATAATTTAACATGAAGAATTATTAATGGAGTATTAAATTGCTGATTAGGTAACTGAAGAGGCAGAAAGAGAACACTAATATATCACGAAGATAGCAACTGTGGGAACTGCTACCATTCCTATGGCTGGGAGATCAAAGAGAAGAAATTAGATGGAATTATTAAAACTTAAAAGTTTGGAGAAGAAACCCCCCCAGAACTGGAACTCAAGACCTCTGGGAACGGGGCACAGCTTGATGTCTCTGTCATCTCTGAACTCGAAGGGGAAGCCCTGTGGGGCTGGCGCCCAGATCTCTGAGGTGGGGACATAGCCAGTTGGTGCTAGTGCGTCTGAGGAGGTGTAATTATGTTCCTCCTGCAAGGGTTGGCAAGATCGCAAACCGGCTCCTCGTGCTGCTGCCGGCAGGGACGGTAGCCGTCAAGGTGTAGGGTGATACAGGAACAGAAGCCGGCAAGAAGCCGAGGAAGCAAACAAGAAGTGGAAGTCCCTTCTTCAACCTCCAGCCTTGTACTCTCCCTCTAGTGCTGCCTCCTAGCAAAGTCTCACCTGGAGGCAGCCAACAAAGCAGAAATGTGGTTTGCAGGGTCCTGGCCTCGGCACTGCAAAGCGGAGAATGGAAGGGTGGGTATGGAGTTATGGGACAGTCCCATAACTTGACCCATGATTGACTCTCTTTCCTCCAATTTTCTTAATACTCTGAGTCTATGAGAAAACAAAGCAACGAAAGAATTAAAGAAACATTTATTTACAAACCATTAGAAACAATTACTACTTTGGTAAGGGTAGCTATTTACTCCGAAATCCATCATAAAAAAACAACAAGAGCCTTTAAATGGTTGTGTCTATTGTTTGTTAAGAACTGGAATTCACACTGTGAATTGTGTAAGACTGTTGAATCACAGACCTGTACCTCTGAAACAAATAATACATTATATGTTAAAAAAAAAAAAAGAGATAGTAGGAAGGGAGAAATGAAGTGGGGGAAATCGGAAGGAGAGATGATGGCCTCTGAAAAACAAACTGAGGATTTTAGAGGGGAGGAGGGTGGGGGGATGGGTTAGCCTGGTGATGGGTATTAAGGAGGGCACCTATTGAATGGAGCGCAAACAATGAATCATGGAACACTACATCCAAAACTAATGATGTAATGTATGGTGATTAACATAACATAATAATAATAAAAAGAATTGGAATTCATATCCCAGTGATGGAAACGTTGAAAGCCAGAGAAAGGTAAGATTGAATGGCTTAACTGTAAGGGAAAATAATAAAGAAAAATGCAATTTGGAATTTAGTTGAAACAGAAAATTTACTTGTGTCCTTACTCTATGCTTTGTAGGCATTTGGCATTCTATTGATTCCTTATAAAATCTTGACTCTTCTTGTGAGAACACTCTTTTAAAAGGCAAAATTCAAATCTAATTGATATTTCACTGGTTAAAAGAAGCTCTTTCTCATTTTAACTTAACATACATTTGTTCTAATTCAGTGATTCATAATAGATTCATGGCTGATGAAGTTGGCCTTAAAAATAAGGAACAAAATATGGAAACATTTTAGTTGGGATAAGTTTTCCTACAGGGTCTAATTGCAAGGATTCTCTGTAATTAAATTGTTCTAAATGTTGGCTTAAGTTTTAATAGGCTGATTGTCTAACTTTCCCATGATTGTCCTCATTCAAAACAAATCAGACCTAAGAAAAATATTTTTTTTCCCTGAAACTGCAATGCATTTTGAAGGCAGACATGCTTAAAATGCATTCAAATAATCAAATGCAGTAGCAAATTTAGGCCTTAATGTGCTTAGTATTTCTAAAGTAGACTAACAGCCTTTTTCTTTAGCATTGTCATAAACCATAACACAGATGGTGTTTCTTGATATCTTTGAGTCAGAATTCAGTCCTATGCCACAGAAACATCCTCTATCAATGTGGCTTTTGGGTAAATGGCTTCATTTTGCTGTTGACAAGGCTGATATAAACAAGTTGTATAATTTACTCTACTACCAAATAAATCACATGTGAACATTTAAGTTTAGCTGTGCTAGCCTGATAGTCTGGCAAGGGTTTTTGCTGCATGGAGAATATTTGACATTTAAGCTCAACCCAGGAAAACAAAAACAAAAGCCTGAGTTTATTCTCCTGTGTCTGAAGCCTTCTTGTGAACACAAGGTGGTTTCGCTATGCCAAATAAGGAGGTTAAAAGAGGCATCCTTTCTAAGGGTCTTTCTGGATAAGCTGTTTTCAAAGAAATCCTGATAAAGTAAATGATATTACTGGTTGATTATGATGTAAGCCAGAGCCTATGACCCAAACCTGAAAATGCTTGGTTTCATATTGGCAAAATGTATAAATTCTGAGCTCCTTCTGTTAAGAGAATTTAAGTTCCTCCTGGGTGTAGGAGAGTCATGGGACAGGTATGCCCAGTCTCCTACATTATTGAAGAGGAGATGCTCTAGTTCCCTCATTTCTTTTGATTTCAAGGTGATGGTTGAGGTGATAAGTGGGTTGAAAGATGCACATGAAATGGTGCTCAATGTCCTTGGTCACTGGGGAAATGTAAACCCCAAACCATAACAAGATAATACTTCATGAAAAGGAAGGAAAATAACAAGTGTTGGTAAAAGTGTAGAGAAATTTGAACCCTCATATACTGCTGGTAGGAATGCAAAGTGGTACAGACGCTTTGGAGAACACTTTAGCAGTTCTTCAAAAAAGTTAAACATAGTTACCACACGACCCTAGGTGTATACCCAAGGGAACTGGAAACAAACTTCCACATGAAAACTTGTACATGAATGCTCATAGCAGTATTATTCATAATAGGAAGGTGAGGTTTGTGTCTGTCTTGTTCTAAGGTAGCCACAGAGTGGGCCTGGTATATAGTAGCTGCTCCAATATTTGTTGAATAAATGCTATTTTTCAAAGAAATATTACTCATTGGCTTCCCATTGCTTTCAGATTAAAATCCAAACTTCTCCGTGGGATGGCATGTGATATAGTTGTTAAATATTTTAATTCTTGCTTTGTTTTAAACATTACATGATAATATTATTATTGTTTTATATGATTCTCATGTATATTTACCCACATATATACCATATACCATTTTCAGTGCTCTTCATTTTTTCCATTTGCAATCACTTTCTTTTGGTCTGAAGTATATCCTTTAGGGTTCCTTTCCATGAGGGCTGACTGGTGGCAAATTCTCTCTGTTCTTGTTCATATGAAGATGTCTTCACTTTGACTTCCTTCTTGATAGATAATTTCACTGGGTGGGTCTGCAATTCCAGGATGGTAGTTATTTTCGGTGACTTAAGGACAGTGGGAATTGGAGAGCTACAAATGCAAGTGGTAGATATTCTTCAAGCTCAGCTGTCACCTTCTTGGACCCCAAGTTTACTCAACAGACAAGGTGCCCTCCAGGTAGATTAAAGATGTAAAAGATAAATCTACTAACTTAATAAAAGAACATGTAAGAGAATATCTTTGTGATATAAACACATCTAAACCACAAGGCAAAAATCTGACAGATTTGACTATGTAAAAGCTATCTATTTAACATAGGACCACTTTGATAGATTTAATAGACCAATGCCAAACCAAGAGAAGGCAATTGCAATGTCAAAAACCATCAATGAATTATTATTTTCTAATCAATAAGAAAGACAATTGAAAAATGGACAAGGAATATGAACAGAAGTAGAAAGGCAACTGGATGACAAGTATACGAAGAGGGGCTCAATCTCATTAATAATTCCCAAAATACGAATTGAAACAACAGTGAAAATTAAAAACACGGGTAATAGCAAGTGTTGACAAAGATGTGGAGAAATGGGAACCATGAAGTGCTCTTGGTGGGTTGAACTGTGACAGCTATTCTGGAGAGAAACTTGATAGTTTTTAGTGAAATTAAGGACGCATAGATCTTCTGACACTACAGTTCACTTCTTGGTGCGTAGTCCAGAGAAATCTGTGTAGAAGTCTGTGAGGGACAGGTATGGGACTATTTATGGCACTACTGTTTGAGGTAGTGAAGAGTTGGAAGCAAACGGTGTCCTACAGGGAAATGAAAGATAAGTGGCTGAATATCATGCAACAATTAGAAGCAATGACTTCGATATACTATACAGCATTACTGATAGGTCTTAAAAAGACATAGTTGAGTGAAAAAAGTACAAAACAGGATAGATCAATGGCATAATGCTATTTATGCAAATTATAAACATGTACACACACAAAATTATACTCTCAATTTTACAAGGATGCATATGTATTCAAGGACAAATATCAAATACCTCAAAGTGAATACTCATGAGGGAGAAGAATATGGGAATAATTAATGGGAATAAAGGGGAGAAAGCAAAACAAGAAAGGAGTCATAGTCTGAAGGGAACAATCAATTCATCTCTTCATCCCTGAGGTCCAGTATTCACCTTTGTGCCCCTCAAATTACCAATATCACCTCCTCTGTCAGATCTTGCTTGACTCCTCCATGAAGATAGAATTAATAGCTGCTTTCTCTGGTCTATTCCATGTTCCTCTCATTATACTGTGCTTCAGGCTCTATTTTAATACACATCACACTCTATCATCATTATTGTTTTACTGTTTTTCTTCCCTAACTAGGTGGTGAGAATTTTGAAGGTGGGAACTGAGTCTTACCCTTGTATTTTTAGCAACCAGCTCAATGCTTGGCACATGAAATACTCGTTGAGTGAATGAACTAGTGAAGCAAGGGACTCATGATGGAGAAAACTGGTTGAAATCTAGGAAAATCAACAAGGTCAGTAGCTGGAAAATGGGGGGAAAGGAGGTTACGTGTCTGAGTTCCTGTGGACAGATAGGAAAAAACCAGTTGGCCTTGGGTGGCTAAAGGAAGAGGGTCAAAGTCTATCAGTAAGAGATTCCTATCTATTCGTAGAGTGGGAAGTTAAGAGCCCTGCCTGAACTCCTATCGAGACCAACCTATCAGCTGCACAAAGCCCTCATCCCTTCACTCCTATTCCAAGATATTGCTCCAGAAATCTTCCCCTTCCCTCATGCACCACCAATTTTCCCCTTTCCACTAGATCATTCTCGTTAGCATGTGAAGTAGTCAGTGTCCTCCATCGAGATAGTCCTCCTGCAACCTTCACACCCCTCCAACTATCACTGCATTTCTCTGCTCCCACTTCCAGCAATTATTCGGCAGAGTTGTCTCCACTCACTGTCTCTACATCCCTCTCTTCCATTCTTTTTCGAATCCATCTCAGTCAGGCTTTTGTCCCCCAGCTTTATTGGAACAGTTCTTATAAAGCCATTCATCACCCATAAATTATGAAACCTGAAGGCCAAGTAATTCTCTGTCCTTATTTTATTTACCTTTCCAGCAACGTTTGGAAACAATACTCCCTTCTCCTTGAAACGGTTTTTAGTGGCTTCCAGCCGACCACTTTCTTGGTTCCCCTATTCAACACCTCCCCTGGAATGACTAATGGGCATTTCACACTTAATGCGTACAATACTTAACTTCTTATTTCAATCCTCAGACTTGGTCTTTCTCCATCCTTCCAGTTGCTCAAGCTCCAAACATGAAGTCATCTTTAAGTCTTCCTTCATCTCACACCTCAGATCGAATCCATCAGCAAATCCAACTGGTGCCCTCTTCCAAACAAGTTCAGAATTTGACCACTTCATTACCTCAACTGCTGTCACTCTGGTCTAAGTCCCCATGACCCCTTTCCTGGGTTATTGCAATTGTCCCCTAACTGGTCGTCCTACTATTACTCTTGCCACCTCCCCACAGCCCCTCGTTCCAGTCTGTTCTCAGCACTGTAACCTTTTAAAACCTAAAGATTCTTTTAAAATCTAAGTCAGCTTATATCTTTTCTCTTCTCAAAATCCCACAGTTGCTTCCCATCTTCTTCAAAGTAAAAGCCACGGGCCCTCCATTACCTCTTTGACGTTACCTCCTACAGCTCTTTCACTACATTACTCCCCTCCAGTTCTTACTGGTCTCCTGATGTTATGGTTCCTTGACCATAACCAGCCCCCTTTTGCCTCAGGGCCTTTGCATCTGCTGTTCTTTGCCTGGAATGTTTTTTTCCCTCCAAAAGCCTTATGGCTTACTGTCTCACTCTTTCAGCTGTCTGCTCAAATGTCACATTGTCAAAGAGATCTTCCTTCTTAACCTCTTCTAAAATAGACTTCCTCCCTTGACTTTCATACATTGCTTCATATTTGTTTGTAGCATTCCTACACATTATATTTATATATTATCTGTTTATCCCTTCTACTCTGACTTTGCTTTTCAAGGTACAAATTGGATGCTTTACAATTATTTATTGAATGAATAAAATGATTCCCTTCAGGGAGGAAAACAACATTGCAAAGACTGTTGAGGTCCTTCTGGTTGCAGTATCCAGGGAAATACCAGTCTTTCTGGTACAAGCTTTTCTAGCCATGACCATGGATTTGGAATCCAGCAAAAAGAGCTAAGAACATTAGGCCAAAAATTAGTGGGCTGACCAAGTGTTAGTAAAATCAGTTAAAACTAAACTAGCCCAGTGAAAATCTGATGAACCTCACTCCAGCCTGTCTGTCCTGTGCATGTTTGGTTGTGGCTTCTGAGATTGCTTCTTGAAGAACCCAGTGTTGCTCCTGCTGTGACTGAGGGTCTTCACTTGCTAGTAGCATTTTTGTAGACTTGGGAGTACAGTGCACGTGAAATGGAGTTGAGCTGGTCCTAAGCATACATGGACTTCCATAGTCCTGTCATGATGGGATAAAGAACCAGCAAGGAGAGAGAAAAGGATAGTCCCTTCTTATCAAATAAATGTGTTGAGCCATCTGTCTCTGTTTTTTTTTTTTTTCTTACGATTTTATTTATGTGAGAGAGAGCAAAAGAGAGAGCAGGAGCGGGGTGAAGGGCAGAGGGAGAAGCAGACTCCCTGCTGATCAAGGAGCCCGATGTGGGACTCAATCCCAGGAATCCAGGATCATGACCCAGGCCGAAGGCAGACGCTTAACCGACTGAGCCACCCAGGCGCCCCATCTGTCTCTGTTTTTAAACATTTCAGTATCATATCTGGGTGCCTTTTAGGATGATGGAATGTTGTTATTTGATAGTTTAGGGCAATTAATACTTACTGAGTAGGGTAATTGGACCTCGACTGGATATTATGAGAGGAGGGATCCAATCAATCAAAATCAGTAAATGTTATCTTGAACAAGCAATACGGTAAGTGTTTTAAAAGACTGAAACAGGACCTGGGTCATTGATTCATATGGTCATTGGGTGTCTACTGTGAGGCCACATCTCTGTAAGGCTGACTGTTGACTTTGTGTTCCTGGTACATAGAGCCTTGAATATGGTAGAAACTCCATAATTATTAGTGAAATTTTTTTAGTACCCCCTGCTGTTAAGAAGGCTGTTAGACATTGAAGTGCATCTCTGCAACAGAGAGTGGTTCTCTCTCTGGGATCTTGTAATCTTGAGTAGATAAATCATTACTCAAAAATTTTCTTGTTTCTTCCTAATTCTGTTAGGAATCTATCAACTTATCTTTTTGACCTATCAGTAACCATTTAATGTATTTTTCAGAGACATCAATAGGATTTCTAGAGATTCTACCAAGGTCCTTTTTTACTGAGGCTGTTAATAAATAATCAAAGTAACAACATAAACAAACCACATCTCTAGTTCACTCCATTCCCAGAGAAATCTTTAAGGAACTACTGGATAGACAAAAATCTCATCTGGTGAGGCAAAGAAAAAAAAATGAGTCTTGAAGCAGGGCAGTAGCTAGCTATCACCTGAATTCAAAAAACATGTGCCCCCTGGGTGAGCCAGTTAGAGAAAAGATACCCTTCCTCCAAGACTGACAGAACCCTCACTAGAGCACACAGCTTAGTGTGTAGAACCAGACCTGGATTTTGTACCCTTTTATACCCTTTCTTGGTTCTTTTGAGATGCCCTTGGCTGAGCACCATATGTAGTGCTGGAAAGTTTGAGTAGTGCTAAAGAAATTTCTGGATGGTAAGCAGATAGTAAGTTGCAACTTGAAGCTCCTTTTCCATACTTCTCTCTTAGAGAATGCTGTACCTGAAGTGGGGAAACTTCACAAGTTTTAGGGCCTCACTGTGTCCAATACATGGTACAGTGATTGAGGGAGTAAAATGAGTGCTTTGTTCTCAACACTTGCATTAAACTTTTCTCAATTGAAAGTCAATTAGCCGATATATAGTACATCATTAGTTTCAAATAGAGAGTTCAGTTAAATCATCAGTTGCATGTAACACCCAGTGCTCATCACATCATGTGCCCTCCTTAATGCCCATCACCCAGTTACTCCATCCCCCCACTCACCTCCCAGCAATCCTCAATTTCTTTCCCATAATTAAGTCTCTCATGGTTTTTCTCCCTCTCCATTTTTCCCTTTTCTATTTAAATAAGGATGCCAGCTATTCTCTCCTCTTAATCTTTCTTATGACATCTCTCTTTTCTTTCTTTCTTCTTTTTTTTTTTTTAGAGAGAGAGAGAATGAGCATGAGTGGAGTGGGGGGGCAGGGGGAGAAGGAGAGAGAATCTGAAGCAGGCTCTGCACCGAATGTGGATCCACATGCAGAGCTCAATCTCACAACCCTGAGATCATGACCTGAGCCTAAATCAAGAGTCAGATGCTTAACCGACTGAGCCACCCAGGTGCCCCCTTACCATATCTTTCCATTAAACTCCTTTATTCAGTGCCCCACCACATTGGTTAAGATTATAACCTGTGTTTTTTTTTCCCTTCAGTTTCATTATAGCTCTGAATGAGCAGATTTCGATTGACAAACACATAGTTTACTGATGACTGGACCCTGGATGAGTGATAAGTCTCCTCCAACCTCATCCATAGGAACAGGTGCCCTCCAGTGTCTTATTCAGAATATTAAGGTGTATTTGACCTAAGAGCCAGGGTTCTGGACTTGAATTCAAGTCTCAGGTTTGCCCCTTACTAACCGTGTGACCATGGGCAGTTGCTTAGTTAGGCAACTAGAGCCTCACTTTCTTTATCATGAGGATTAAATAAGAATGCATGCAAAGGGCTTGCACCCAGGGCCTATGCACAGCAAGCCTTCAAACCTTAGAAGCTCTGGCTGGCATCATCATTATTCCTAAAACTACCCTTTGCGTGGCAGATCTTGCCAATCTTGGTATGCCGTGATGTTGTGATTTATAATGAGAAATATGTATTTGGTCTTCCTCCCCATTTTTGGCAGGGAGCTCCTAAAATCCTTGGAATTTCCTAAGTGATAAGAGCAACAAAAATGTAATTTGTTATGTTAATGAGGTGATCTAAGGATGGGGGCTGATCCCCAGGAGAAGCAAACATGTGATTAGAGGGTTGGAACTTTTAGTCCCACTCTCTGACCTCCAACCTCCTGGGAGGGGAAAGGGGCTGGAGACTGAGTTCAACCACCAATGGCCAAGGATTGCATGAACCAAGTCCATGCAGTGAAGTTTCCATAAACCCCCAAAACGATAGGGTTTGAAGAGCTTCCAGGTTGGTGAACATGTAAGTGGAGGTGCTGGGAGAGGATGCATCCAGAGTGTGGAAGCTCCTCCCTCTTTCTCCACGCCTTCCGTGTGCATCTGCTCCTTCAGGCTGTTCCCGAGTTGTATCCTTTTATAATAAACCAGTAACCTAGTAAGTACAATGTTTCTCTGAGTACTATGAGCTGCTCTGGTAAATTAATGGGACCTGAGGAGGGGGTCTTGGGAACCTCCAATCTGTATAGTTGGTTGGTCAGAAGCACTGGTAACAATCTGGGCTTACAACTGTCATCTGAAGTGCATAGGGGCAGGGCTGTCTTGGAGGACTGAGCCTTTAACCTGTGGGATCTAATGCCATTCCCGGGGAGATGGTGTCGGAATTTAGTTGAATCGCAGGTGTCTGGAGCATTGCTTATTGGAAGTGTAGGGACCCCCCTTCCCCACCAATTAAGGGGAAATGGGTCCAAAACTCAATTTATAGCATTGCAGTTTAGCCTCAGAATACTTTCCAAAAGTGGATTTTGAGCAGTCACTACTAAGTGGTTGGCTTTGTCACATGACACTGCCCCCATTGTCATCCCTTGCTTGGAAAGTTATCTGAACTTGTGCAAATATAAGACATCTGATTGTGGGGACAGTGGGGTAGGGTGGGCCAAGCCAGGATGGGTGGGAGCTGGAAGCTCACTCAGGGACAAAGAGGTTCGTTGGAATGAGAGGGAGGAGATGAAATTGGTACAATGAATCAAGAGTATGAAGCCATGATTGGGGCCAAACCAGAGGAAACAAATTAAGCAGGAATCTGAGAAGTTTAAAACTTCCAATGGCTAAGGGGATCCTGAAAGTTCAGAGTTGGATCCAGGTCCAGGGGAAAAGGAGGGAAATGCCCATTCAGACAGAAGTCCAAGAATCTGTGGCTGTTGACACAAAAGTGAATCCTTCTAACAGTACTCCAAGTTATGACTTGACTTGACCAGCGTTAGTCCTTTGACCTGGTTTTTGAGTATCCTTTTAAGGACCATGTGTTACTCAATACTGTAAGACAAGGCTACTCACATGATGGTACTATTTTTAACCCATTTCCTCATACATTGATGAAGATAGTGTTTGTTTAAGGTAAATATTTCCTTATCTACCTGAATCTTCAGTTCCAAAAGTAATCTGTAAACTGATGGAGCAATCCCACTGCAAGTTTTGTAGGGAATAGAGATGTGTTTTGGTGTTTGAGCTGGATTGCAATGCATTTTCCTATAATCGTGTGTTCTGTTTAGAAGTTGGGAGCAAATGTAATATTGGAGCAAGGATCTTAAATTTAAAACTTTCAAGAACTGTATGATTTCAAATATTTTGTTTCATTGTCCTTGAGAATTCTAATATTTTGAATATTCTAGATTATTTTAAATCCTGAAGAGGCACAAAATTCCTTTGAAAGACCCCATGCAGGGTACCTGGGTGACCCAGTTGGTTAAGCGTCTGCCTTTGGCTCAGGTCATGATCCCAGGACCCTGGAATCAAGTCCTGTGTTGGGGTCCCTGCTCTGCAGGGAGTCTGTTTCTCCTTCTGTCCCTCCTCCCACTTGTTCTCTCAATATCTCTCTCAAATAAATAGATAAAATCTTAAAAAAAAAAAAAAAAGAAAGACCCTATGCTTTGGAAAATATGGTTATTGTAATTTATAGTTTCAAAGAGCTTTTGTATATTTATTTGGCAAATGAACCATTATATAATATGAAATCATCAACAACCAGACTTTCAAAGAAGCATGCTAAAGACAATCTGTACATTTAGAGAAGACGAATTGTTTATAAAAGTCCTCTCATAGGTTTGCAATTCCATCTGAGGCCAGTTTATTGAAAAATGATGCTATATCACATGAGAAACTTCCAATCTGTGTGTCCTTGTCTGTCTTCAGGACAATCTCTTCCCTTACAAGCTATTTAGGTGGCTCATAGGAGCCAACCAGGACACATGGCTTGAGTGTGTCCTAGACAGGCTAGCCCTTCTCTTTCTCTGTCCTGCTCTGTATCATAGAGGCTGATCCCAGGCTTTCTCGTCAGCGGGGTTCTGGTTGGATTTGGCCAATGGGAGGCAATGGTGGGAGACAGAAGAGCAGGAGGAAGGACAACCCAGGATATTTCTCCCTTCTCTATCCTGACAGTGTCTCCACAAGTGGCTGCATCTCTCCAGCCTCCACAGGACAGGCCTGGAGTGGTCGCAGTTCCCACTGGCTCCAGTCTCTGGGAACACTATCCCCTTCTCTTGTCCCTCCAGGCTAGGGGTGGCAGCTTCCCATTGCTGTTAATCACTGGTTGCTTCACTGTTCCCTGGTTGAATTCCCAGCCTCCTTCATCACCTGTTAACCAATTTAATCCATTAAAGTCCCTCTGTTTTAAATTCTGTTTCCTGGCTAGACTCTGACCGACATAATATTTTCTTCTTCTCTCTCTTTTCTGGTTTTACCAATATGGATTAAGCGTCCAGGTGGTACTGCCCAGGTGAGTCAAGAACGACATTTAAAGGGGTATGTCAAAACGGGAGAGGAGATTGTTGCAAATAGAAACAAAGGCAAAACTGCCAAGTCAGCAGTTGCTTTTGTCCTTCTTTCCCCCATCTTTTTCTACATCTTTCCTCATTATCCTCTTTCCCAATTACTCGGACCACCTGGACTTGTCTCTGTGCATTCACCTCTCTCACTGCAGTTGCTGCTCTCCCCTGACTCTGGCCTGTCTCATTTTCCAAAGTAACCCCCGGAACCTGGAAGGTAAGGGAAGGGGACAAGGCTGCACTGGGGACCGACGGAGAAGTCCCCAGAAAAGACCCATCCTTTGACCCCTTTTCCGTTTCCTGATCTTTCTTTAGAGGTTTCACTGTGTGCTTTACTCTGTTGTCTGATGTTTTTCCATAATCTTAAGGTTAGCATTTTTAAAAAGGAGCTTGCCTACAGAACTCAACTTGGTGAATGGGTATTGAGCACCTGCCGCTATAAGGCAGTCTGCCAAGCTCAAAGTGAGGTTGTAAAAGGAGGACTGTATCATAATTCAGGGAACACTCCGGAGGTGGGAGGGACCACTCCTCCTGCTTCCCCCAAACTGTGCTTCTGTCCAACCACCTTTCCAAATTGGTCATTAGGTAAGTGCACCATTTAAAACTGATTGTCAGTAAAACCTTACATTCGCAGACAAATTTCAGTTTAAAAGTTATTCATATCCTGAAATCTTGTCCTTTCCTCAAATCCTCCTTAGAAAAAACTGGGGCATAAATACATATTCACCAGGAATCCCTATGGACCTGCTGCCTTGCGGAGTCCTGCAATGAAGTCAGGATGACAGTTTGTGAGGCTCATAGATCTGTAGGAGTGCACATTGGCCTCATGGTTCAGATGCCATTATGGGAGCAACACTGTAAGCAGCCCAGCTCAAATAAGTGAAAATTTCCTTCTTCTATTGCAATATTTTCATATTTTCCTCTTAGTTTCTTTTCCCACCCCACCCCTCTTCATTACCATAACAAATGTCAAAGGAATATTCTGAGACGAAACCATTTAAGAAGGAAATAAATTCTTACAAAGAAACTCACAAGGAAGGTTCTAAAAGAACCAGCTTATTGAATTTTTAAAAATCCAACTATTTAAAGGAGAGAAGCTACAATATCATTAGGGTTATATACTACACAGTGAGTCTATATAGAGTGAACAATAGGAACATTTCTCTCACGGTTATTGTAGCCGTGTGGTTGTGAGGTATTATGGCGGTTGTGGAAGCGGGCCGCTGAAATCTACCTTCAAGAGAGACCCTGTTAGGAAGGAAGTAATTAGCGGAGAGCCTGCAGCTTTGCCATCCCTTGGGGATCAGCTGCAGCATTCCCACCAAGGCCAGGTTCTCCCTGGGTCGCTCCCAGCCAATAACCAAGCACAGTTGGGGAATTAGAATCTGGTCATTGAGTAGTCTTTTCTCTGGAGCTCCCTGTTGGCTGGCCCGGCTGAGACTTTCCCAAAGCTGCACTGAAGCTAATGCTCTGTCTACACAATACTCTCTCCTCTCCTTTTGGAGTATCTCCCAGCCTCCCCTTGCTCCCTTGTCCCCCAAGCCTTCACAAGCATCTCCTCCAATAAATATTTGCATCTCCAATTCTGTCTTAATACCTGCTTCCCTGAACTGATGTCTTCAGATGTCAGCAAAATGTCAGAGCTGAGATTTTTGCTGAGAAAAATAAAATGTTAACATCACCATTTTTTTTTTTAAAGAAAGGCTTAAGTTTTCATTTATTTTGGTGGTTAGACCTGGATAATGTGATCCACTCTTTTATTTAGGGTTTATTTCAGGTCCCAAAGTGTTTTGTTTATTTTTCCTCTGACCATTGCTTGTGCTGAGCACACTTCTGCATAAAGGCATGACGGCACCGTGCCACGTCAGTTCTGCTTTCACTCAATTGCAAGAGAAATTAGGAGCAGACCTGAGTGGAGAAAACCTGCCGGGTCAGTGCTGTTTGTCCTGAAAGTCTTTGTGGTAGGAAGGGAAAAAAAAATAGCCCCTCAAAGAGGTCCTGTCCTAATCCCTGAAACCTGTGAATGTTACCTTATATAATAAGTGAGACTTTACAGATAGATGTGAGTAAGTCAAGGATCCTGGGCTGGGGAGATTATCCTGGATTATCCAGGTGGATCAATGTAATTACCAAGATTTTATTAGAGAGAGGCAGGAGGATCAGTCAGAGAGAGAGAGAGATTGGAAGGTGCGATGCTACTGATTTTGGGGATGGAGAAAGGGGCCACAGCCAAGGGATGCAAAGAGCCTCTAGAAGTAGGAAAAAGGCAAGGGGATTAAAGGGGTTATACTATGGTATTATAGGGATTATACCATGGGATTATTTAAAAATATATAATGTGACTTGGTCCCTGCTTTAAACAAGCTTGGTCGAAAGTAATCCCACATATCAGAGTTTGGTCTTTTTCTTCTATGTAGACTTGGGGGGAGGAAAAGAGTAGATTGAGATCTCATTCAAATGGATCTGGTGGGAGCAGGTTGAAACAGGGACAAGAAAGTTTGGGGCAACAGAAATGTCAGGGAGGTTGCCTTTAGAAGGGGGAGCACCTGAATTGTCCAGGTACATTGAGGAAGGTTTAGGGGATCTAATTCCAGATCTGAAGGTAGTGTCCTGAAATACTGAGTTACGGGTATGCACAGGAGAAATTCATGAAATGGTGGACTGCTTGAGAGTCAGGCAGTCTGCATGGTATGATTCAGGAAGATTTGCTTATAGACTGCAGCATGTCAGACTGAGGGGTAGGATCTGGTGCCCAAGAGATTTGTGTTTTAATGTCATGCCTTCAACCTAGAATCAGGTAGAGTATGAGGCAGGGCAAGAAAGGGTAGTAAAAAGGGGAGGGGTTTGGTTAGGAAATCTAGTCTTTTAGACAAATTTACACTGGAGGTAGGGAATATTACACATTGGGAAGCTACATAAAGAACAGGGGTGAGCCCAGACTGGTTAGCAAGAAGGAAGACAGGCTGGGGAGACCAGTACTGACCGGACCACCTGTTCTCAAAAAGATTTAAATTTAAGCCCTACCAACAGAACTATGATTCTCAAAGTTAATATACATGGAAGTCTTTTGGGCATCTGCTTTTAAAAAATATAAACTTCTGGAGGCGCCTGGGTGGCTTAGTTGTTTAAACGGCTGGCTCTTGATTTCGGCTCAGGCCATGATCCCAGGATCCTGGGATTGAGCCCCGTATCGGGCTCAGAAATTCTCTCTCTGCCTCTCCCCTCACTTGTGCACTCTCTCTCTCTCAAATAAATAAATAAATAAAATCTTAAAAAAAAAATGTAGACTCCTGGAACCTACCATCCTGATTAGTCCATTTGGGGCAGGGCTCAGAAATCTGCACTTTTAGCAGATAATTCCCACGAGGCTGGGCCACAGACCATGCAGTGGGTTTTCCTTCTCTGTTCGGATTGGCTAATGCATCTGCACTATCAGTGAGGCTTGTCAGGGTGGTAATCTGTGATGAGCAAGTGACTGGAGGGACAAGAAATGGGGCAGTGCAGGGTAATTATGTGTCTGCTCACAGATGTTGGGATATAGAGCTTGCTTTTCCCCCCTCATCACACTTCTTCCCCAGAGCCTGCATTGCCCAGGCAATTGCCCAAAGAAAGACAAAGTACTGCTTATTAACAGAGGAATAAGCACCGAATACTCTCCAGAACAGGGGTTTCCAGTAAAAAGCTGTATCTTTGAATGTGGCTTAGGCTGGGAAGCTCCAACAAAGCTTTTATTTCATTTCTCCTCAACAATAGAAAGGCAGAGTCTGTGGTTATCTAGAATAGAAAAGAATAGACCTGAGAGAGGTCTTGCTCCAGAGGCAAGCCTTGCAGACTAGCTCACACCACAGGAGCAGCAAGGGAAGAAGCAGGGTGCAGCTGTGTCTTTCATGAGGCACAGCGAGCTTGCCCAGTAGTAAAACACAGCCCAATCAGTATTCAGTCTCTAATCAGATTGGCAGCGCTCCTTCCCTTTGGGGAGGAGCTTATAATGATAACTTGGAGAGAGGAACAAGAAGTGTTATTGGACACTCCTTCATCTACGGGAGAATTTGACTTCCCAAAACGGATGAAAGTGATTTTGTATGTTAGAATGGAGAAACTCCAAAGGAT
Organism: Neomonachus schauinslandi; assembly: GCF_002201575.2. Classification (NCBI taxonomy): domain Eukaryota; kingdom Metazoa; phylum Chordata; class Mammalia; order Carnivora; family Phocidae; genus Neomonachus; species Neomonachus schauinslandi. Next base: position 58,527,115 of record NC_058405.1, on the reverse strand, counting down.
ATTTACCCACATTAATACTTCTTGGATCTATGGTGGTAAACACATAAGTGAATGTCCTTCAGGCAGCTTTGAACAGAGTCCAAAGCTTCATCTTTAATACAGTGCTTGCTACAGGAAATTTGTACAATGAATAAGAGAATGACAAAACACATCTTCTGAGCAGTTTTTTCAAAAGCCCTCAGGTGGCTTTAGGTTTCTTCTTTAAGTCTCCTTAGAGACAGTTGTGAAACACTTATGCCCTTCTGGAGCTCCCTATGGCCAAATATGAGACACTTTGAACAACAAAATAAATAATGACACCACCAACAAAATAATAAATAAATGACCCATAGCATAAAATAAATATCCAAGGGTCTATATTAACGTAAATAAATAACTGAAGAATAATAAGAGAGAGAAAGGACTGTAATTCCTTACAGCGGAATACCAATTTAAAAACGTAGAAAGAATGATGGAGATAGAAAAATCACTCTTTCTCAAACACCACTATAATAGTTGTAACAGGTGTCATCCATGGATGCCAAAATTAGTGGTTGCAGCTATCATGAGAAACAGGTATGTGTATAATTTTAAAATATATCCCCCTCAAGATATTCTTAATTATAAGTGGAAAATAGTAACTTTCTAGAGTAGAAACCTGGCAGACATCCCTGTGACCAAGGGATCAAAATCAACCTCACCATGATAAAACAGATATCATCTACTTCTTGCTGGGATGCACTGAGATGGTTGAACTTCTGTGGGGTTCTTGCCAAAAATGCATAATCTCAACTAATCATGAGAAAAAAAATTAGACAAATTCTAACTGAGAGATACTCTGCAAAATAACTGGCCTATCCTGTTCACAAAAGACTGAGGAGCTGTCCCAAACTGAAGAGACTAGGAAACAGGACAACCAAATATAATGTGGGATCTTGGATTGGATCCTGGACCAGAAAAACAACAATAGTAGAACAACAGGTAAGATTAAAATAAGATCTGGAGGTTACTTATTCTTATCATGTTAATGTTAATTTTCTGGTTTTAACAATTGTACTGTAGTTATGTAAAATAATAAGATCAGGAGAAACTAAATGAAAGGGATACAAATCATATTTTTGCAACTTTTTTGTAAGTCTAAAATTGTTTCAGAATAAAATGTAGAAAAGAGAGAGCCCTTCTGAATTCTTTCACCTTTAGATTTATGCAATGAAGGAAGGCAGAAATTATGTAGAAGATAAAATTTGGTACATGACATTAAATATTTTGTAGCATATATTAGGTATATAATTCCTAATTGACTAAATATAGTTTTTAGGTCTGTTTTGATAAAAAGTTAGACATTGAACATTTGATTAGGAATTTAATACCCTAATGTGACTTTAAATCTGTGGAAAAATAGTTTCCAGCTTACATAATTTTGACTTATGGCACCTTTTCTAGAAAAGCAATCCTCCACAAAAGTGAACCAAACTAATCACTTTTATCAGAGACGAAATAGATTGAAAGAATCCAACTTTCAGGGAGGTGTTCTTGCCATCTTGATTTTTTTTTCTGATTACAAATCATCATTAATTTATATGGATAAGTTTAATTGCAGCAAAAATATAGTCATCATCCTGAAGCGCTTTTCCAGCACATATCTGGCCTTATTCAAGAATGCAGTGAATAAAAATAATAGAAAAGAAAGACAAAGCCTAATTCAATTCTGGATTCTGAAAATATCTTTCAATCCCAAAGTCTCAGAATCAACAGGGACATTCTTTGGGAAATGTATTACCTGAAAGAACACTTTCATTCATTCGGAAGCCTGTATTACAGAGCCAAGGAAGATGTATGGGAATACGCATGACTCTCCTAAAGGAAATGAAGTTGGGTGCAGATGTGATTCCTGTCCAGTTTGGGTGATGGATGTATTCCCACCTCCCATGCTGTAAAGTACCAGTCTACCGATTTTGGAAAGCACAGAGACCTTAGTACTCGGAAATGAGAACAGAAAACGGTGTGATATTTAGTGTGATTGTCAGCATGTGTGGTGGTGTAAGTCACCTGCAAGAACTCAGGTGAATATGCGAATATCATTTTTCTTTGGCAACACTAAAGATGGGTAGAAGCTAACATTTATGTAATGCTTACTATGTGCTAGGCTCTGTGCGACACACTTCCCACATTAACTCCTGTAATCGTCACAACAGCCCTGTGAGGTAGATATTAATGATAATTCCCACTTTCCAGATGGTGAAACTGAGGCACAGTGGCACATCTGAGCAGTCTGGCTCCAGAGTTAGGCTTCTAACCACCACAGCATATTCAGTGTGGTTCAGGGATTGCTTCCTTGCTGTGTTATGTTCACTTTTCTCTTCTGGCCATGTGCTATCCATTTACTGTTGGTTCTGGATATAAGCTAATTATAGGCAACATTTTTTTTTTTTTAAGATTTTATTTATTCATTTAAGAGAGAGAGAGACAGAGAGAGCACAAGCAGGGGGAGAGGCAGAGGGAGAGGGAGAAGCAGACTCCCCGCTGAGTTGGGAGCCCGATGTGGGGCTCGATCCCAGGACCCCGGGATCATGACCTGAGCCGAAGGCAGACGCTTAACCATCTGAGCCACCCAGGCGCCCCTATAGGCAACATTTTATAAGCACTTTGTATAAACTAAATTATTTAATCCCCATAACAAATGTGTGAATTTTAACGTCTCCATTTTGCAAACTGAGGTTAAGTAACAGTCTTACATCAGACAGCTTAATAATTAGCCAAGGTGGGAGTCGCTATTAGAAAGCCACCGAGGTAGGGCGCCTGGGTGGCTCAGTCGTTAAGCGTCTGCCTTCGGCTCAGGTCATGATCCCAGGGTTCTGGGATCGAGTCCCACATCGGGCTCCTTGCTCGGCAGGAAGCCTGCTTCTCCCTCTCCCACTCCCCCTGCTTGTCTTCCTGCTCTAGCTATCTCTCTGTCAAATAAATAAATAAAAAATTAAAAAAAAAAAAAAAAGCCACCGAGGTGGAGCTCCTTTTCTCAAACTAATTTTGGAGGATGTGGCAGATTGCTACGCCCCCCCCCCGCAAAACCCCCATTTGTTCTCTCCTTCTTCCGTATCATGGAGTTTTTGGTGAATCCAAGGCTGCTCTGCTTGGACTTCATTTTCCAGATGCCCTTGAAACTAGATTTGGCCATGAAACTGAACTCTAAACAAGGACATATGAGCAGAAGGGATGTTTGCAACTTCTATCAAAAATTGCTTACCCTGGACTTCCCTTCTTCTTGTGGGGGACTGCAGAGCTGCCAAACTGGCATGAATTTGCCAGACTGTGCTACCAAATTTCTTCCGATCAAGGATAAGTCATGGTCTTTAAACAACTACTAGCTCCTACTCCATCTGAAGGATTCTGATGACAGGAATATTTCCTGCATTCTAACAAAGATTTTTGTTGTTGTTGTTACAGTACCTTAATTTCTACCATAACATCAAATGGTTCAATAGTCAGAACCAAATAAAATCTTTCCAAGTGTCACCTATTAATCCAGAATCTAGGCATCTTGAGAACAACTGTTGCCTAGAGATATTCTAGGTTCAATGGTTTGTGAACAGAAATAATTCTATTCATTTGACTGTTATTTTCCAATGATCTGTGTAACTTTTATCATGCATCGATTAAAAATTATGTGGCAGAATACTGTTTAACGACACAGAAGGAAGATGTTCATGATATTTTTAAGTGAAAAAAGTATCCTACAAAATGGTCAATAAAGTGTGATGCTTGTTTTATTTAGTGTATCTCATTATGTTGAGTAATTACAGATTTTTATTTCCTGTTTTGACTTATCTGTATTTACATTTTTTAATGAGCTTGTATTATTTTTGTTTGAAAAAATTTAAAAGATGAAATAAAAGTGGAATATATATGTATATATATAGTACATACACACACACATCAATATAGCCTTCTCTAACAAATAAAACTCCAAAATGCAATGACATAGAGAACTAGAAGGTCAGGCGCTGCTCATGTAACAGCTCAGAATGCAGATTCCAGTTTGGTTGGTGGGGGCTCTACTCCATGCAGTCATTCAGGGGCTCATGCCATCGTGAACAAGTGGCTTCCAAGTCACCAGTCATCTTCAACCCCATGAGTAGAAATGAAGAAAGGACATGGAGGAATGTGCACTGTAAGCTTTTTAGGGTCAGGCCTGGAAAGGGCACACATTCTACTCGCATTCCATAGCCAAGAACTGTCTTGCCATATCCACCTGCACACCATCATCATTAATTAACCTATGAGGTAATATCATTGCTCCCAGCTCTTCATTCAGGTTAAACACATGATTGAGTATGAATTTTTATTGTTCATTCTTGGGCTATTTTTTGGTTCAAACTGAGTGCTGCTAAAGGATAATTTATCAATTTTCCTGTCAAAAAATTTTTTTCCATAAAGAGCAGGGAATGAGAATCTTTCTCTCCCCAAAGATTCAGGACTTAGCCTGGTTTTTTTTTAGCTTTGTAACAATCATATTGATTCACTTTGTTATTATGTCCTAACTAAGTTTCATTTCCAAGCATGTGGCGCCTATTATTTATAGGTCAGGAAAATAGCTGACATTCAGTCTTGTCTCTGGGGTGAAGCTAATGAATGGTGAGATTGGCTCATGGTGAATAAATTAGTTTTGAAACCATGGAATTCGTAAGTTTGATATTTTCTTTCTTTAAATCCCGGATTGCTATCTGTGACTCCCTGCTGTTTGCTTTTTGATTTTATAGATCATATGAAATAAGCTCTTTGCAACTTCATCCCCACCCTCTTCCTTTCTATCCTTTCCTCAAGCAAAGGGGTAACTTTTCTTTTTAAAGGTTCCTAGATATTAGTAGCTTTCTTTTTTTTTTTTTTTAGAGAGAGAGAGAGCAGGCAAGCGTGGGGGGAGGGGCAGAGGGAGAAGGAGAGAGAATCTCAAGCAGGCTCCATGCCCAATGCAGAATCTGATGTGGGGCTCAATCTCACGACCCAGAGATCATGACCTGAGCCAAAATCAAGAGTCCAATGCTTAACGGACTGAGCCACCTGGGCTTCCCAAAGGGGTACCTTGTTAAACACTGAATATAGTCCAAAGAATTATGTGAGACTTATTTCCTCTGGTGATGGTAACAACAAATTTCTTCTGATCAAGGATAAGCCACAAGTCCTTAAGCAATTTCTTCCTCTCATCCCATCTGAAATATTCTAAGTACAGAAATGTTTCCTGCAGTCAGACCATATTATTCTGTGATAACCCAGAAGGACTGGGTTAAAAGACTTGGTACTCTGAGTCACGAGAGTAGAAGTGAGGGATAGATAGCCTTGAAGCTTTAGGAGTTAAGGTTAGGAAAAATTAAAGATTATAAACAATTTTATGGAAGCTAATTAGCATCTCAAAGGACAGGCAAGAAAGGAGCTAGAGTCAGAAATGTTTGGCTTAAACAAATGGAAGTCACTAAGAGTGGGAAATCTAATGCTCTAGAACCTGTCAGATCTGGTGCTCCTCAACATATCCCTCCCCATTATTCGTGTATTCTCTTTTTCCTTCTTTATTTCCTGACTTTATTGCCCATTTCCCTTTCACACTTATTTGTCCTGGTACTCTTCTGAACTATTTATACATCTCTGTCACACCTTAAAATGGCCACAAAATGGAATATTCTAAAATACACACATTCATTCACAAATATTTTAAGCACTGAATATCAGTGCTTATATTAGGTCCCAGGTGTCCAAAGATGAATAAAATACACTTCTTGATCTCAAATAGCTCACAGTCTACTTGTTCAAATACTTCTACTCTTTGGGAGTATGAAGGGTAGAAAAGTTAATTTTGCCAGGGAGAATCAAGGAAGATATCCCAAAGAAGATGACACTTAGGTTTTGGTCTTAAAAGATAAGTAGAATTTTGCCAGGTAGAAAAAGAGAGAACTTTTCAGTCAGAGGGAACAGCACGTAAACTTTTCTTCTTAAAAAAGATTTCTGAATACTAAAAGAACATCATCAAGAATTACCAAAGAAAGAATTTCCTTTCTCATTTATCATGAGATACATTAACCTGACTAATAATGTCAATGTAAGCTTTTCCTATCCAGATTCCAGTTAGCTTGGATTCCGGTCATCTGAACACCAAAAACCAGTGAACAAAGGAATCTGAGTAGCCAAAAATTTTGTCGCAAAGTTTCTCTGTTTATTGAGGAATCTCCGTCAGAGCTTCTTTCTGGATATTATGGGCATTGTTATAACAAAGCAATTCAGAGGCAGTCATATGGGATGGGAGTAGGGAAAGGCTCTGAAGTGAGGGGCTCTTTCAGGCAGGCTTACTAGGAGTAGTAAGAAAGGGCTAGTATGCTGGAAGTATGGAAGGAGCCAGAAAAACCCAGCTGTGGGCTCGGCAGCTCTAGTCACAGCTGTCCAGGAACAGTGAGTGAAAATGCAAAAAGTTGGCATGCCTTGGTCAGCTCTACACAGTTAACTAACTGCACTGATGTTTATAGTGATGATGACAGGTTATTTACAAAGGAGAGTAAATTCAGTTCAGTGTGCTCTGTCTTAGAAAGTAGTTTATAATTAACTTTAGAAAGATTGCTACTTAAAGTAGTTACACGTTTTTTTTTTTTTTAAAGGTGCTGTTGTAACCTCAAATAGTCTGCCATCCAGCTCTATTAATTCCTTGCAAGGTTTTATGGTTTTATTGAATATTACTGAAAATCATTACTACTTACATTTTACCTTCTTAAAAAATAGCTTTTTAAAACCTTTTTTGACCATCTTTACTTCTTACCCCAAGCAGTTAGCCGGCAGGACCCAGAGAGGTACAAGCCTGAGCCTTGTTCCTGCCCATCTCCAAGCCTGGGGCTGTGGTGGGCACATTGCTGAGCTGGGGTCTGCTGCTGGGAGCAGAGTCATGTTCAAGAGGAAGGATCGCATTCAACCAGACAGTTCAATGTTTAGCTTCAAATGAAAATTTAAAGCATTTTCAAAGCCATGTTTACATTTAACTACCATTTTTTAATGTAAAAGAATCATTGCTAATGGGAAAGATGCTGGCAAGCACATCTTAAATTAGAATGAATAATTAAAGCCTTGGCATGACCACTTCTAAACATGCTGCTGAAAGCCAGAGCCTCCTTTACCACCTCTTTCTGGATTGTTTCCCATTGCTTAGGCTCTTGCCTTGACTAATTTAATGGGCCATGCAACAGATTCTTACTCAGTACTCAATGGGAGAAACATGCAAAGAAATCAGGGGTAGGCAGAGATGAAAAGTGCATTTCCTTGCTCCTCGAAGAGTTTGGTGGGGAGAGAAGGATGTTTGTGGAGAATTTGTCAAGGTATAATGTGAAGAGTGTGATAAATGCTGCAAGCAAAATGCTATTGGAATAGTTGGAGTGAGATTATTTTCAGCCAGGCAGTCTGGGGCTGAGAGGCCCAGGGAAACTTTTGTGAACAAAGAGTACTGAAGCTGGGTTTTGAGGATAGGTATGATTTCAACAGGGCAAGATGGTAAGGATGGCTCTTCTGGGTAGAGAGGACAGTGAGTCTGAAAGCATAGGGTTAAGCAGACACGGGACAGGTGTCAAGAAGCTGGTTTGGAGGCATGCAAGGATGCGGAGGGATGAATATCTGGATAGGCAGGCTGGGGCCAGGTCACTGAGGCTCTTCAATGCTATGTTTGGAGCTTCACAGGTGGGTAGTGAGGTGAGGGGAAAGAGCAACTTATTGTTCCTGAATCATATCCAGTGTTGCAACCCAAAGCCGAAAAGCATTTGCTCCATCCACAGGATTGAAGAAAGGGGGAGCCAGGGGCCAGGGGCTCTGCAGCAAAAAGCTCTCTCCAGTCTCCTGCTCATCCAGGGAGGTCACAGTAATAGATGCCTGTGGCTGAAGCCCCAGTGGTCTGGGTGACCCAGCATGACTTGTGTTCGGCTGGAGAAGCTTCTTCTCCACTACATGATCCCCTTCTACACCATCGGACACACAGTCACCTTCATTCTTGAGCTCTGGTGGTCAATGGCCACCTTGACCATTCTTTGGAGGGTTTTGCTTAAGGGACAAGCTGCTTCCAGCCCCTCAAGGTAGACTATACATCCTGGAAGGCCTGAGTTAATTACTATGTTTCTTTTGTTTGTCCCTATACAGTGACAGATACATAGTAGGCTTGCAAAACCAAAGGCCTTATTAATTATACCAGCCCGCTTTCTTCCTCACAAAATGGCTGAATGAAGAGTATTCAAATAGTAAACTACTGTAACAAACTAAATTAGCACAATCTTTTAAAGATTCCTAAGAAGAAAGCTGTAAGTAGTCAAATAACATAGACATTTTCTTAAATTAGCATAATTGGTTACATGAGTTTTTTAGTTGCTAACAAGGTATAGAAATCTCCAGAATGCCAGTGGCTGCTTACACCCACTTCTTGGCCAATATTTTACCAAGCCCTGAGTCATAGCTCTGAAATCAATTCTGCCCTTTACTGCAAAATCATTACAGGGCCAGGAAAAATGATCCTTGCTGTTTAATCAGTGGGGGTGCTGGAAAATCAGCAGATGTTGATACTGTGCTGTGTGTTAGGGTCTGAACGAAGTATACCAACCAGAAACGTGGAGAATGTGATCATATTCAATCCCATGCCTAGCTAAAAAACGAACTCATGAGAAAGGATATACTGATGCACTCTCTGTATGTCACAGAGCCACAGAATTTTTGCCCACTCAATTTCTCATGCAGTCTTTCAAATCTTTCTTTCCCAAATAAAGAGAGCATTCTGCAGCTGAAACATCTGTGACATAAGAGATTGAATCTAGGTATAAAATGTCAACCTATTGCCATCTTTTGTGTGTGTTATTCTCCCACTTTAAAAAACAAAATTCGAGTTCAAGAAAATGATGGGGGAAGAATAGAAAATATTTACCATGCAATCAGCAGAAGGGCAGAACTGAAGAGATGCCAGTAGGAAGATGTCACTATTTCTGCCATATCACACATGCCAAAGAATGTAAACCTGTGGCTCCCAGACAGGAGGCAATGTACAAGCTGTGGGTGTGGAGGTGGGTCTTTTCTTCATCTTTTCCTGGAGATCCCGAAAGTGGTATCTTTACTAGAGGCCATAACCCACGGGGTCACTTCCCTGCTCATTTGCATATGCTCAGACTTGGTCACCGACTCTCAGGTCTGGTGTGTGGGAGCCAGGATGGAAGGGCCACATGATACTGATGCTGATCATTTAAGTGAGGACCTGCTCCCGGCCTCTTTGTTAAGGGGCAGTTTGGGGCTGGTAGAATCTGAACTTCTGAGCCAATGGTAAGACCAGGACTCCCTGGGCCCGTGGGATTTCCATTGCTATTTTCATTGTGAATTACTGAGACCCAAACCTCCTTTACCACCACTTACTAGATTGTTCTCCATTGTTCAGTCCACTGCCGTGACTAACTTAGGGCCACGCAACCAATATTCATTTAGTACTCTATGGGACACACATGCTAGGGACTAGAGGGAACAGAGATAAATAAGGCTTTTTGTTTTTTTGTTCCTTAATACATTTAAAGGGGAGAAAAGAATTTTGCAAAGAATTCAGTGCAAGTTCTTATGTAACTCACCCTCTTATCATGTTTATCCTCTCTTACTGGCCAGCAGCCTATTAAGTATCCACGAGGGAATATTTGCCCAATAGGAATAGTTTTTTTTTTAAAAATTTTATTATGTTATGTTAATCACCATACATTACATCATTAGTTTTGGATGTAGTGTTCCATGATTCATTGTTTGTGCATAACACCCAGTGCTCCATTCAATATGTGCCCTCTTTAATACCCATCACCAGGCTAACCCATCCCCCCTCCTCCCCTCTAGAACCCTCAGTTTGTTTCTCAGAGTCCATAGTCTCTCATGGTTCGTCTTCCCCTCCGATTCCCCCCCTTCATTTTTCCCTTCCTACTATCTTTTTTTTTTTTTTTAACATATAATGTATTATTTGTTTCAGAGGTACAGGTCTGTGATTCAACAGTCTTACACAATTCACAGCGCTCACCATAGCACCTACCCTCCCCAATGTCTATCACCCAGCCACCCCATCCCTCCCACCCCCCACCACTCCAGCAAGCCTCAGTTTGTTTCCTGAGATTAGGAATTCCTCATATCAGTGAGGTCATGTGATACATGTCTTTCTCTGATTGACTTATTTCGCTCAGCATGATACCCTCCAGTTCCATCCACGTCGTTGCAAATGGCAAGATTTTGGTTTTTTGATGGCTGCATAATATTCCATTGTATATATGGACCACATCTTCTTTATCCATTCATCTGTTGATGGACATCTTGGCTCTTTTCAAAGTTTGGCTATTGTGGACATTGCTGCTATAAACATTGGGGTGCACATACCCCTTTGGATCACTGCATTTGTATCTTTGGGGTAAATACCCAGTAGTGCAATTGCTGGGTTGTAGGGTAGCTAATAGGAATAGTTTTTTAGAGGAGCTTGTCCATGAGGCACACGGAGGGAGAGACGTGCAGGAGGGTGACCCAGTAGCTTGTTTACTTCCCCTACTGGACTGTGAGGTCCTAGTCTTCTTATTTTTATTGATCAGCTCTGTGGGCAGTGACTGCACATAGTGGGCTCTTAGTAATAGCAGTTGCTAGTAATAATAGTGATAATAACAACAACAACAACAAGCATTAAATGAAAATTCACTACGTGCCCAGGGCTTTGCATACATTAGATCAGTAAATTGTTATCACAGCTCTCTTAGGTACATACCATTATTTTCATTTTCTAGATGAATCTCTGATAAGTCAGGCACCCGACAGAGTATCTGAAGAGTATGTCCTCCTCATCACGGACAAACCAAGGGCATACTTCGGATAATAAAAAAGCTTTTAGAAAATGTTCTTTCATCCATTTATTCATTTAGCAAAACTTCATTGAGCACCTACACCTGCAAAGGAGACAGATGCATGAACCAACAATTTTATTTCAATACCATAACAGGACTATTGATTGTTCACATCTATCTGTCTAATTAAGAAGTTACGAAAACACAGTACTCTAAAATGTTTGGGATGCTAATTATGAGACTGTTTACAAAAGCATTTGGAAATGGTTTCAGAAATAAGGACACGATAAGGCTCTATTTTAACAAGAAATGATTTTGCTGTGGAATTTTCTAAGATGATAGCACCTCTGTTGCTGTTCAGTTCTTCACAGAGTTTTTGGTCTAGAAAAAGAATTTGGTGGAAACCAATAGTTCCATCGCGACACTTATTATTTAAATTTTCTTCTTGTCTTTCTTCCAAATACTTTCTCTCAGCACATTTATTCCCTCAGATACTTTACAGTCGGCGTTTTAGAGACAGGTTCCTTTTTAATTTGGATCTTGGCACCTTAAAAATAGAGCTTGATCAAGGAAAGCACTACGTTCCTTCCCCAATCTTCAACTGCCTAAGACTGCCCACTTAACAATACTCCACATTTATCTTAGCGCTTAAAGATTTTCAAAGTGTTCCTATACATCATTTTAATTATTTTAATTAATCCTCTTAATTACTTGATGGAATGGGCCAGAAAGTATTCTTATTGCCATTTTTATTAGTATTACAAAAGAAAAGTGATACACGTGGAGGACAGAAAACACTCCAACCATACCAATGGTTACAAAATTAAAAAGAAAAATTTATTCTCTTCTGGTATCCACACCCACTGTTGCAATCTTCTGTGTGGGTCCTGGACTGTGACTTCCTTTCTCAACACAAGCCATTTCAAAGCCTACAATTGTGAGTGCTGGTACGGATGTGTCCCCTCTCATACATCTTTATTGTTGATCAATGGGATGTCTGGGAGTAGAGTGAGGTAAGGACACGTGCCCAGTCTGCCTTCCTGAACCAAAGATCCATCATTGCCATTTTATAGTTCCTGAATCTTGGACACAGAAGGAGTGAACCCTTTGTCAAATGACTATTACATGGTGGAGCTGAAAACTGGAATTCTATTTTTCTGTCACCTACTTGAATGTTCTCTCCATCTCTGGATCTACCGCCTCTTGTCCTCAGTTCCTGTCAGTGGAATTCAACACAGCTGAGCAGAAATGTCAACAAGCCCTTTTTGAGCATGTCCCTCGTAGAACCACATGTAAGGACAGACAGTGCATTTGTATTTGCTTTGGATGTTTTTCCCGGCTCAGAATCGCTCTCATTCTCATCTTTGGTTTTCACAGAAATGCCAGAGGTAAAAAGCCTTTGGGAACTTTGGAGTTTTAAAACCTAGGGTAAGTCATTTTCAATAAGAGCTTTAAAATAAATTGGTTGACGGGGTGCGGGGGGGAGAAGCGCTTTTAAAAATTTCATTACTACCTGTGAACATCACACTTATTAGTGCTTAGTTTGACTCTGATTTCTGAAACCGAATGGTGTGTGGATGAAGAAAAGACATATAAATTACTTTTGTCTACTGTGAAGCCAAAACACGTGCCTCCCTTAACCTCTTTAACGTCCACCTTTATTTCCCCTCTCGTTGCCAGTTCTTGTACCCATTAATTATTTTTTTAAAAACTGGAACATGGAATAACAGCCGTTGTTAGACACACAGGGCCTGTTCAACAAGCTTAAAATCTCTCCCCTTCATTTTCAGAAGGCCACAGTCATTATGAGAGAGAAAGAGGCATAAAGTAGGAAATCTGGGGGCAGAGAATAGCAATCCACCCATCCAATGTACAATTATCTATTGAGTACCTCCTACTATGTCCAGGCACTCTTGGCAACTTGAGATAAACACTTAGATAAAATGGTGAGTATTTAGCTGAGGAGGCAGGCGTGAACCAAATAATAGAACTGTATAGTAAAATAATGAACTGGGAAAGCACCACGAAGGGAAAGTCCATGCACAGTACCACTGATAACTGGGGGAAGGCAGTCAGGGAAAGCTTTTATGAAGGATGGATATTGGAGATGAGTTCTAGATGCAAGAGAGAAGGGTCAAAGGAATCCCACACAGACTCCTTGGGTAGTGCAGAAAACAGGCAGGGGGCCCAAGGTAGCTGTCAAAGGGGGACATGCCTGACACATTATACTCTTGGGTAGCTTACGGGAGCAAGGAAGGGAATTTTCAGAGGACGTGATTTGATTTCTCTCAGTTTAACAGAGATTTCTTGGAAATTTATCCGAAGGACAAGCATGAGTAGCTGGTTGCTTGTCAGTAGGCAATTTGGTGGCTGCACCAGCTGAAGAATGTCTATGGCCACACACATGAGATATATTTGTATGTCCCTAAATAGTCTAGAAATGGAAATTAAAGAGCTTGGTTCTGCTGCAACACCTTTCTACCACTCCTCATCAAGCATATAACTACAGCTGCGAGTCTCCCTGGGAAGGACACAGATATGGGGATTAGGAAGACGAGGGTTGAAATCTCTGCTCTGCACCTGCTAGTATGACCCTGGGCATGTTTCTTCACTTCTCTGGGTCTCAGATTCATCATCTAAAAGCAGGAAGTAATATGCTGATGACTCATGAATCCACCTTTCAGCCCAGGACTCTCTCCTGAGGTCCCTATCCTTATGTTCAACTGCCCTTGGACACTATGGAGGTGTTTTAGGGACAACTCAGATTCATTTTGTCCAAAACCAAACTCATCTCCACCCCTGCCTCCAATAAAACAAAACATTACTCTTCCTGCAGTTTTCCTGAATAATAGGCATCCCTTTTGGCTACGCCATAAGCTGGAAGCTGGGACAGTATCTTGACTTTAGCTTCTGCCTCCCTCCATTTTCAGTTCATCACCGTGTCCTGGGAATGCCATCCTTCAACTGTCTCTCCATCCTTGCTGTTACCACACTACTGATATCTTTCTGTCTAGGTCTCTCATCTCCTGCCACTTGCCCTCTTGTATCTTATACCACAACCTCACTGAGCTGCTTTAAGTGCTTGAGATGTGCCATGGGTGTGCTTTCCACTCGGCCTTCGAAAGGGCAGTTCCCTTCTCCCATCCTTTACTGTCTTTTGCTTAAATGCCATTTCTACTGGGAACCTTCCCTCCTTCCCACCCTCCTCTGAACCAGGCTAGTTGCTCCTGCTCAGCATTTCCATAATGCCCCATACTTCTCCAAGTACAGGATTCTCCCTGACCCCCTTCATGGGGGATATGTGTCAAGACCCCCAGTGGATGCCTGAAACCACAGATAGTATTGAACCCTATATATGCTATTTTCCCCCTATACATACACAGCTATGCTAAAGTTTAATTTATAAATTAGGCATAGTAAGAAATTAACAGCAATAAGTAACAATAAAATACAACAATTTTAACAGTATACTATAATAAAAGCTAGTAAATATGGGCTCTTTCTCTCAAAATATCTTATTGTGTTGTACTCACCCTTCTTCTTGTGATGCTGCAAGACAATCAAATGCCTACGTGAGGAGATGAAGTGAGGAGAATGATGTTGGCATTGTGATAGTGTTAGGCTATTCTTGACCTGACAGTATGTCAGGAGGATCTTCCGCTTCCTAACTGAGGTTGACTGCCAGGAACTGAAACTGCGGGGAACTGAAACCACAGAGAGCAAAACAGCAGATAAGGGGGACTACTGTATAGCACTTGTTTTGGAGACTTGTTTGATTGTTTATTTTCCTCCTACACTCTTAGCTTCATAAAACAGGGACTGTACCCATCTTGTTTATTAGTATATCCCTGGCACTCAATAGATATCTGTGGAAAGAAGAAAGGAAGATAGAAAAGAAATGAGCAAGGCAAGAATTGACTAGAAATAGTATAAGAAAGGTGCTTGGTAAAAGGAATCTATCATTATTGCTATTCCAGGCACAAGAGGTTCCAGAAGGATATTCTTGGAAATTAAGGTATCTTACCTGCTGGGAAGGGGGCCTGGGGTGGAGCACTCCCTGAATTCAGGATGGAGAGGTTCTTCCTCACCCTATATGAAGATGAGCCTGTATGGAAAGTAAGGGATTGCACCCCCCCACACACACACTCCTGCCACCTCCATTGGCATGAGGGGAGCTCCAAAAGCCATTGACTGTGTACTTTGGGGAAGTTGCTTAATTTCTTTGAGGCTTAGTTTGGTCATGTATAACGTGAGGGGATTAGATAGGACCATGTCTAGGGTCTCTTCCAACTCTAACATAGTTTGATTTTACCTTGTAATCTACTCCTTTTCTCCTGCAGACTTATGCATCCCATTTCTTTCTTTCTTCCCTTTGTCTCCCCCAACCCCAACATTCTGAGTGTATCAACTGGTGGTGAAAAATAAGGTTGAAAGTTTGGGGAAAAGTAGACAAGAATATATAGGTTATCTTTTGAATAATTTGGTCTTCATTCTACTGTTTCTATTTTCATAGGTTTTATTTGATCTTACAAATAGTCTAGAATATTTTTAGAATGGCCCCAATTCAGGCCTAGTTTTTAACTTGGAGGCATCAGTTTCAGCCACACCATCTATTGGCAGTTCCATTGATTTTTTTTGCCAGAAATACTGGCTCTGTTCAGCAACTTTAGCCAAATGTCCTTATGCAGATGAAGCATCAAAGGCACACAGGTCTTCAAACAAAATGTCAAAGACTTTAATGAATAGTGAATGAGTTTAATGAATTCCATTGGAATGAGGCTGCCTGATGGCGCCATCTTCCTAAGGTGCCATGTTTCTACAGATTCCTCTCTCAGTTCCTGATACAGCTGGTTCCTTCTCATTGCTCCTGTCTCAGTTCAAATATCATCTCCTTGTAGAAGACTCTCTTGACCACCCTTGTTAAATTAGCGCCCTTACTCTTCACTTTACCACATTGCTGTGTTTTGTTATTATCATAGCACTTACCAGTGCCTGAAATTGTGGTGTTCATTTATTTGTTTTGTCCATGTTTCTCCTTCACAATAGGAGAAGGTGGGACTCTATCTATCTTGTTCACTGCTTATACCCGGCAGTTAGAACAGAGCATGCCCAAAATAGATGCTTGAATAAATGTAATGGTGAATGGATGAACCTTCAGAATGTGCAGGAATTTACTCAATCTGTTCATCTGGGAGCCTTAAATCAACACTTCCATGTGATTGCTGTGGAAAATGAGTGGCTTAACAGTCTTAAGGTTTTTAACATTAGAGTAAGGTGGTCTCTTATGGGCTTTTCAATCTGATATTCTCTGCTTTCCAGGCACATTATAGCTCTATTAGCTAGGTAATGCTATCTATATGGAAATTTCATCTCTCTCTCTATCTAAATTTCTCTCTATATAGATATACACATATTTATATATGTATTTGTCTATTGTATATACATATATACATATATGTGTGTATATTCATACATATATACATATTTATCTATCATAAAATTCCTAATATTTGAAATAAATATGACTTACAGCGGTGGTTTACTTTTTTTTTTAAGCTGGGGAATCCTTTCCTCAAGTGAAAATCTTATGAGGAGGCCTAATATATATGAGAGAAAATGAAGTCCACCAAAAGTAAGAATGGGGGGAGGAAGGAGGGAGTTTATAGCTCTAGCTACTCCCCAGAATAACATTTTCTTCCTCAGGACTGTCCCTGGAATAATTTAACTACTACTGGCTTATAATAATACTAAGTAATGTTTTTGAATACTGATGTGGTACCCGTACTTTAAATATGTATTTTTTACTTAAAAATTGTTTAAATTTATTTTTAATTCAAGTGTACTTATCATACAGTGTTATCTTAGTTTTAGATGTATAATATAGTGATTCAACGGTTCTATATGTTACTCAGTGCTCATAACAAGTACTTTACATGCATCATCTCATCTAATTCTTATATGCAACCTTATGAGAGAAGTGTATTGTCTATAGGAGGCAAATTGGAGACTAAGGCTTAAAAAGCTTTGTCTGAGTTCTTTGTGGTGGTTATTTTCCAAGGTAACTGCCAGCAATTCTTACCTCCTGATGTTTGTGCACTTGTGCAGTCCCTTCTCATATTGAGTCAGGGCTGGCCATGTGACCAATGGAATACGGCAGAGGTGATGGTATGTAACTTCCAAGGCAAGGTCATAAAAGCTTTACAGCCTCGGCTTTTCCCTCTTGGATCACTCATTCTGGAGTAAGCCAGTTGCAATGTCATCAGGACACTCAAGGATCTTATGGAGCCCACATGGAAGGAAACGGAAGATTCCTGCCAAAAGCCTGCACCAACTTTCCATGTGAGGGAGCTGTCTTGGAAGTAGATTTCCCAGCCCCAGTCTAGTCTTTAGCCAGCTGCGACCTTAGCCAACATCTGACTGCAACCTCTTCAGAGACCTAGCCAAACAACTCCCAAATTTCTGACTTACAGAAACTGTGGAAGATAAAAAATAATTATTGCTGTCATAATCCAGAAAGTTTTGGGGTGACTTATTACACAGTGTTGGATAACTAGTATAATTTATAGGCAGTTCAATGGCAGAATCAGGATTTTGATTCCAGGTCTGACTCTAGAGTCTATGATCTTTGCCACAAATGCTCTATTTTCTTACATACTCATTTTTTTAAAAATATGGAATGCTTCATGAATTTGCATGTCATCCTTGTGCAGGGGCCATGCTAATCTTCTCTTATCATTCCAATTTTAATATATGTGCTGCTCTTATATACTCATTTATTTTTTAATTTTTTAAAAAATTTTTATATATACTTATATACTCATTTTAACACAAAGTTAAAACAAAATTATGCGAGTATCTTATGAGCTCCATGTCACAGATGAGAAACTGAGGCATAGATAAGTTAAAAATTAATTGATGAATCCAGGATTTGAAGTCAAATGTCTAACTCCAAGATCTGTGGTCTTTGTCATCATGCTAAGCTATTGTCATAATCCGAAAAAACTTTTAGGAAAATCAATCTGGAGTTGGAATGCCAGATGGAATGAAAAGGAAAGAGCCAAAGAGAATAGTTGTTTGAGGGAAATCAAGACCTCTGCCATGGAGACTAACTACTAAACTATTTTTCAAAATATCTTTGATACTACCATGGGCTACTGAAGATCTGGATGGGCAGGTCATTTGTCTGTAACCATAAGGCACTTCCCCTATTGCAATAGTGTCTAGTCATTGGTCAATGTTCAAGAAGGAAATTAACCATGGTCATTTTCCAATGTGGCCTTGCAAATGGTGGGAGTTAGGTCAGTTGGAGTTTGCTTTCAGTATTCATTCTGATGTTTAGTCTCTGTTTTCCAGCAGCACTTCAATATTTATTTTTATATGTACCACTGTTTTTAAAAAAGGAAGTAGAGTGAACCAAGACTCTCTGCCTTTAAAGTAAGCTAACAAATGAGTGATAATTGAGACAAGAAATCCTAGTGTAGGAAGAGAGAACTGATTGTGCTCTGTCCTTGGTAGAATTTTGAGTCATTCATGCAGTATAGTGTCTGGAGAGTTCTAGTGAGTCATGCATTGCTAACTATGGAAGAAAAATGTATTTTCTAAAGCTGTCTGTTATTACTCATGTCTTTCACTCGGCATCAGCAGATGCTGGTACCCTATTGCCTGGTGATCTAATAGAAAGTTTCTCAGAGGCAGACAGATCCAACACAATTTCCCTCTAACTCTGATAAATTTGGCACAAGTTCTCTTATTTGGCTTGCAAGATGTTTGCATTAACATTGTGACTTATTTTTGGCTTGGTGTTAAAAGGATTGTTTAGTAACAAAATGGAGCATTTGAATTTTGTGGCAGCCGGGAGGAATGCTCTTATTTTATAATGAAACAACTGAACAAATGTTCTTTACAGTGATTCATTCCTCATGTGGGAAAAATTTCTTCTTATATATATTCTCTCTATATTGGATGCATGAAGCCGTTTTACCTTCAACATTTAGGCAGAATTTCCAGTGAGCAATTTGGGAACAATATCTATAAATTATAAAGATAGGTTCTATGGCAAAAGGAACAGGATTGAAACTATAGGATTGAATGTCAGGAACCACTTGGGTTCTATTCCTAACTGGGCCAGAGTTTGTGTATAACCTTGAGCTATTCACTTAATCTTTTTTTAAACTTAGGTTCTCTGTCTGAAATAGAAAGAAAATTGCTTACCTATTTAGCTAAGGCAGAAACAATTTCCTGATAGGAAGGTGACTCAGCAGCCTGGGGAAGCTGTATAGCCTCTTGTCTTGGAAGTCTTCAGTGAGACAGAGGCGGCCAGCTGCCTGGATGGATTAAAGTGTGGTGCTTGAAGACTGGAGACCAGACCACACAAATGAAACCTGACATTTAGAAACAGTAAAGAGACCGAGTCACGGAGGACCTACTATTTGTCAGCTAGATCCTGGGAGACAATGGTGAATCAGACACACCCCAAAGTTTCTGCCCTTATGAAGTATACTGTTGAGTCCACTTTGTGCATGTTTGCAATTATTCAGAGAGAGGTTCTATGATTTTGTTATCTGGATCTGAGTTTTGTTTTGTTTTTGTTTTTGTTTTTGTTTTTTAGTATGGGATCATGCAGGATCACTGCTCAGAAAATGCAATCATGAGAGTCTTAGGAAAGAGGAGTCTGATATAGTATGGGGTACGGTTAAAACAGGCCTTGTTAAGACAGAGCTTGACCCACCAAGTCAGAGGAGGGCAAAAGATTCATATTGGCATTGTCCATTACTTGAGATGAAAGTGAGGGGAAAGTTTTAAGATGTCTCACATGGACTTTCCGGTCCAAGTTACAGGACCTCCTTTCCACTGCTCCCAGAAGGGCTTCTCACCAATCCGACAGTGTCCAACTTGGATGATGATTGCTGGGTCTGTGGAAACTGAACAATGGATTCTGAACATGTGAGCTGCTCCTGATCTTCTGCGGACAGCAGCACGTCCAATGGTAACGTTTAGGCAGTGAAAGGGCATCCTTGGTCTTGCACCAATGTTTTGTTTCCAGCTCACATTCTTACAAAGAAATGGTTGTTCCTACCACAAGAAATTGGAAATGTCCCTCCTCTTGCCGTTGTGAATATTGCCCCTGCAGGGGGAATGCAAGATGGGGGGCGGAGAGGGTGCTGCAGCATCACATTAGGGGTCCTTTGAGTAGATGTCAACCCTTTGTGATTTCTCAAGTCCTTCAATGTTATTGGTTCATCTGTTCCTCTATAATTTTTAAATGAAAATGGTTCAAGTTCCTATCCTACTTATGGGTGGGTGGTGTCCTAGCAGCCTTGAAATATCTCTCATGATTCTTATGGGTTTACATTTCTTCAAGTCATATCTGAATCAAATTTTCTCATTCAACTGAATTCTTCATTACCACTTTTTAAAAAAAAATTGAAGAATAACTGATATACAATATTGTATTCATTTCAGGTGTACAACATAGTGATTTGATATTTATATACAGTACAAAATCTGTCACCATACAAAGATGTACAATATTATGGACAATGTTCCCTATGCTGTACATTCCATCCCCATGTCTTATTTATTTTATTACTGGAAGATTGTACATTTAACCCCCTTCACCTATTTCATCCCTCTCCCTACCTCCTCCCCTCTGGCAACCATCATTTCATTCTCTGTATCTGTGAGTCTGTTTTGTTTTGTTTGTTTTTTAGATTCCACATGTAAGTGAAATGATACAGTATTTGTCTTTCTCTGTCTGACTTATTTCGCTTAGCATAATTCCCTCTAGGTCCATCCATATTGTTACAAATGGCAAGATTTCACTCTTTTAATGGCTGGGTAAAATTCCATTGTATATATACCATATCTTCTTTATCCATTCATCTATTGATGGATAGATGGCTACTATCTTCCATCTCTTGGTCACTTCCATATCTTGGCTACTGTAAATAATGCTGCAATAAAGATATGGGGTGCATATGTTTTTTTGAATGAGTGTTTTCATTTTCTTCAGGTAAAATATCTAGAGGTGGATTTGCCAGATTGTATGGTAGTTCTATTTTGAATTTTTTGAGGAACCTCCATACTTTTTCTGTACCAATTTATATTCCTACTAACAGTTCATGAGGATTCCCTTTTCTCCTCATTCTTGCCAATATTTGTTATGTCTTGTCTTTTTGGTACTAGCCATTCTGACAGGTGTGAGGTGATGTCTCATTGTGGTTTTGATTTACATTTCCCTAATATTTAGTGACACTGAGCATCTTTTCATGTGCTTGTTGGCCCTCTGCATGTCTTTAGAAAAATATCTGTTCAGATCCCCTGCCCATCTTTAATCAGATTTTTTTTAATATTAAGTTGTATGAGTGCTTTATAGATGTTGGATGTTAACCCCTTATTGGACATATTGTTTGTAAATATCTTCTCCCATTCAGTAGGTTGCTGCTTTGTTTTGTTGATGATTTCCTTCTCTGCAAAAGCTTTAGTTTGATGTAGACCAATTTGTTTATTTTTGCTTTTGTTGTCCTAGCCTAAGGAGCCAGACCCCAAAAACATTGCTAGACCAATGTCAAAGAGTTTACTGACTCTATTTTCTTCTAGGAGTTTTGGTTTCAGGTCTTACATTTAAGTCTTTAATCCATTTTGAGTTTATTTTTATGTATGGTGTAAGAAAGTGGTCCAGTTTCATTCTTTGGAATGTAGCTGTCCAGTTTTCCCAACACAATTTATTGCAGAGACCATGCTTTCCCCAGTGTATATTCTTGCCTCCTTTGCTGTAGAGTAATTGAATAGGTGTGGGTTTACTTCTGGGCTCTAGTCTCTTCTGTTGATCTATGTGTCTGTTTTATCACCAGTCTTATTACTCTCTACATGTGCTGTCCACCTCCTCAGTGCTATACCATATTAGGAAATGCCAGATTCCTTCATACCCTGAAGAACCACTGATCCAAGGCAGGGAGGGACAGTACCTCAAGGTAAACAGTTTATTTTATTTTTTTATTAACATATAATGTATTATTTGTTTCAGGGGCATAGGTCTGTGATTCATCAGTCTTACACAATTCATAGCACTCACCATAGTACATACCCTCCCCAATGTCCATCACCCAGGCACCCCATCCCTCCCACCCCCCCCTCCACTCCAGCAACCCTCAGTGTGTTTCCTGAGATTAAGAGTCTCTTATGATTTGTCTCCCTCTCTGGTTTCGTCTTGTTTCATTTTTCCCTCCCTTCCCTTATGATCCTCTGTCTTGTTTCTCAGATTCCTCATATCAGTGAGATCATATACTTATATTTCTCTGATTGACTTATTTCGCTTAGCATAATACCCTCTAGTTCCATCCATGCCCTTGCAAATGGCAAGATTTCATTTTTTTTGATGGCTGCATAATAATCCATTATACACACACACACACACACACACACACACACCACATCTTCTTTATCCTTTCATCTGTTGATGGACATCTTGGCTCTTTCCATAGTTTGGCTATTGTGGACATTGCTGCTATAAACATTGGGTGCATGTGCCCCTTCGGATCACTACATTTGTATCTTTGGGGTAAATACCCAGTGGTGCAATTGCTGGGTCGTAAGGTAGCTCTATTTTCAACTTTTTGAGCAACCTCCATACTGTTTTCCAGAGTGGATGCACGAGCTTGCATTCCCACCAACAGTGTAGGAGGGTTCCCCTTTCTCCGCATCCCCGCCAACATCTGTCATTTCCTGACTTGTTCATTTTAGCCATTCTGACTGGTGTGAGGTGATATCTCATTGAGGTTTTGATTTGGATTTCCCTGATGCCAAGGCAAACAATTTAAAACTGGTATTAAGTAATCCTGTAATTAATTAAATTGGGTAATTAATTAAACCCAAGTCCTTGGGTCATTCTTGCTCGAGTAAATTTTTCAGTGGCTTTGTCCTCCACAGGCCTCAGGTTTTCCCCACCTTGCTGAACTCTTGTCCCTAAAGCTCAGCTTCCCTCTCACACTACTATTCTATGTAACTTCCTTCTTTCTTGTGCCCATCCCAAAACTCAGCTCTGGTCCTCTTATCAGAGAGCCGAGAGAACTTCATTAAGCTACTCAGCCAAATTCATCTGTCCTGGTACTCAAAGCACTATTGCAGTCTTCTCTTTAATAAGATCAAAGACTTAGGTGTGGTTTCCTTTCTCATGGGTCTCTGTACATGGAAGGAAGTAGGAAGGTAGGAATTTATCTTCCTTCTGGGAAAGCAGAGCATTTTTTCATTTTTACTACACAAGGACAAAGGCAGTCAGCATTTTGTAAGGCACATTGATAGAAAACTAAGAGATCCCCAGAAATCTACCGGCAAAGATTCAGCACTTAAAGAAGGTGTCTTGGCCAATTTCATAAGACAACAAATTCAGCATCATGATCTCTGAAATAAAAGGTGGGCATTCTAGCAAGCAATATATGGCTCAGGACAAGATGGCAGGAGTGAGACACACACAGGGGATCTCTGGGACCAGAACAAGAGGGATCCAAATTGGACTAAAATTATTCCTTCAGCCAAGCCCTGGGAAAACTTGAGATCAACGTCAGAATCTTCTCCCTACTCTTTGTTATTCATAGTCATACACATATAAGTATTTAGAGTGAACTGTATCTCATTCGCACTGTGCCTTTGTTATCAACAAGTACTCTGCTTGTCTTCAGAAAATCACTTGTATTTGTATGGGTCTCAGCTGTCAAGAGGATCAATACCAGGTAGCAGCATCCTTTACAGAATGCTGCCTTAACTAGGCTTATTTATTTATTTATTTATTATTTATTTATTTTTTAATTTAGATTCAGTTAGCCAACATATAGTACATCATTAGTTTCAGATGCAGTGTTCAGTAAATCATCAGTTGCATGTAACACCCAGTTAACTAGGCTTATTTATAAAGTCATGACCTTATAATAAGGCCTGAACTTTCTCTGCATCCAGAGAAATATGAGAAAGTATAGCATTTAAAAACAAACATGTTTTCACAAGAGCCATATGTTCAGTGTTCCTTTTCTAGTGGTGTAAGAAAGTCTTATTATTTTTCTTGTGTCCTATAGAGTGTAAGTTCTATGGAAGAACGTACATAGATGAAATATGAGGAGGTAGGTTTGTTGGAATAGTGGAGTATTACATGGCCCTCTCCATAAGCAGCTAACACCATGGCTGTTTGCTTTCTTTCAGGCCAGCAGAAGAATATCTGTCTGCTACTTCACCTTCTATTAAAAGGCTTGCAAGGATATTTTCTCTTTTAATTAACTCAGTGTCAACTGATTAGGAACCTAATCACAGTAGTGCTGTCCCAACATGTTCACTGCTCCTGCCTATGCCCAAGGGGAGGGGATTATATTAGACCTGTATGCCAGGGGGGAGGAATTTGGGGGCCATCTTAGAATTCTGCCTACCACAAATGGTGACTTTCGTCTTTCAGAACATGAAGATATGGGAATAAAAAAAATAAAAGCTCATACCAGGGATCAAATATTAAACTTGAACCAAGTCTTTATTCTATAGCGTCTTCCTGTTTGTTTTCCTGGCTTTGGTTCCCAGATAACAGAGCACTCTTCGCTTGAATTTGGTTTTCTAGATACCACACAGAATTTTCCAACCAATGGGCATAGGAATTCCGGTGTTCTTGATGATTGTATTTCTCAGTGAGAAATAATACGCATTCTAGTTTATATGTTACTATTATTTTGAAAATTTGATGGATGTTAATCAGCATCCTAGAGTCAAACTGTCTCTAGACATACCAACAGAACCGACCCTCTAGTCATAATGTTGAGGACTACACTCTAAATGTGATGACCAAGGGCATTGTCGTCCTCTGGGACCCTGAGCGGCTCCCAGCCTAGACAACAGCTGTCTCAGCTTTCTCTTACTGCAGCATGTTGGACTGATAACATGCTTTGAGAAAGCAACGTCAGTGACCTTAATGCTCTGAGCCAAAATCATCCTGTGGCACAGGCTGATACTAGGAATATGTTTTTCAGCTGAAATGAGCAAGTGGTTGCAGCAGTCACCACAGCAACAGTGTGGCTGGAACCCTTGGGAGCTTTCAGCTGAGGAGTAAGGGCAGCTGTGAGGACGGCTTCATTTGGAATTAATAGTGACTAGCTTTTAGGATTAGCCTGCTGGGAATCCTTTAAGTTTTTCCTAGTAAACCTGCGCTGTGATTGTTCTTCAACATGAAACACTTCTCTTGACTCTTAAGCCATACTTCCCTCTTTTTCCT
Organism: Neomonachus schauinslandi; assembly: GCF_002201575.2. Classification (NCBI taxonomy): domain Eukaryota; kingdom Metazoa; phylum Chordata; class Mammalia; order Carnivora; family Phocidae; genus Neomonachus; species Neomonachus schauinslandi. The sequence continues at coordinate 58,502,053 of NC_058405.1, read as the reverse complement.
CTTCTGGACTTTATAAATGCTGAGTAAATCTTCATAATAGCTCCCAATTTAAAGAGTGGGAGGGGCGCCCGGCTGACTCAGTCAGTGCAGCGAGCGACTCTTGATCTTGGGGTTGTGAGTTCGAGCCCACGTTGGGTAGAGAGATTTCTTAAAAAAAAATAAAATCTTTAAAAAAAATAAAGAATGGGAGAAAGAGGGAAAAAGTGAAGAAGTTATTTTAGGCTGCAGAAAAACATGGATTTTATCTAATTTTCATTTCTTCATTCCTGAATTTTTCCTTTATTATCTATCTATCTACCAGGCTGCACTTCTCTCCAGATTGAAAGAGAGGCCAACTAAGATGCTAAGGGGAAAAGAATAGTGAACTTGAGTTGTTTTGATTGGTTATAAAGTCAGTCTTTATTATTATTATTATTATTATTATTATTATTATTATTTCTCGCACTATGAATGTACCAATGCAAAAATCAGATGATAAGTTCACGTTAGGAACCAAAGACTGGGAAAAAACCCTGTGTAGAATGTTTATCACACAATTCAGCCATGTATTTATAGCTTTCCATAATGGCCCACTACTGAAAGAAAGGAGGATAAACAAGATAGGATTGTAAAGTGGTCTGAGAGTGGTGAATGCAGAATTGTATAACAATAAGCAATATTAAAAAATTTTAATATGTATGAAGTAAATCATAATCTAATTATTATTGGACTCAATAGAAAATAACTTTTTTTCTCTGGTAGTTTTGTTGAGGTAAAATTAGCAAATGAAAACTATATATTTCAGTTGTACAGTGTGGTGTTTCGATACACATATACGTTGTGAAGTGATTGCCACAATCAAACTAATCAACATATCCACCACTTTACATAGTCACCATTTGTGCATGTGTGGTGGGAACATGAAAGATCTGCTCCCAGCAAATTTCAAGTATACAATACTGTATTTATCAGCTGTAGTCACCATGCTATACATCAGAACTCTAGAAATGAAGTCAGAGTCTTAACCACTTGCTTATTGATTGCATTTAGCAGTCAGTCACAACATTAACTGCCTGGTTGTAGGGGGGTGATGATATTAGTATTACTCTAGTAAATGTGAATCAAATATGCTTGGCTTCTCTAGGAGTTATTTGAATTGTTAAGACAATTTAAAGGAGGACATGTCTGAAATGAAAGACAAGGCTTCTTTCTTTCTTTCTTTCTTCCTTTCTTTCTTTCTCTGAGACAAGGTTTCTTGACGTGTTTATCACATGCAGATATAAGGTCATAGACTGAAGTGAGGTGCCATCTTGGTGAAATAGACTATGGCGAAGAGAGTAGAGCCAAATGTGGTGCATGTTTTAAGGTACTTGGGATTTAAAGCAAATACTAGGATTTTCCTTGGGGTAGTCAATCCATCAAGCTGTAAATTTTTTTTCACAAATACGTACAACACTAAGTTAAAGTCACACAGATTTCTTTGCGTCAGATCTTCTCAGGGTCTTTACTATGTGTTACAGAATGTTTGTGCTCCCTTCCCCAAATTCATATACTGAAGCCCTAATGTGCAATATGTGGGAAGAATTGTAGGTGAGACCTTTGGGAGGTAATTAGGTTTAGATGAGATCATAAGCACGGGGACTCCGGAGGAGCTCAGTGTTCCTATAAGAGAAGGAAGGGATACTGAGCTTTTTCTCTGCCATGTGTGGATGCCATGAGAAGGGAGCTATCTGCCAATCTGGCAGGCCAGGAAGAGAGCCCTAACAAGGGAACAGAATCAGCTGTACTTTGATCTTGGACTTCCCTGCTTCTAGAACTCTGAGAAATAACTCACTGTTGTTTAAGCCACCCAGTCTATGGTGTTTTGCTATGGCAACCTGACCTAACACACTAATGCTTACTATGATACTAATGTTCACTATAAATTTCCAAGAGGGGGATGCAATATTTAGTGTTTTTCAAACTTATTTGAGTAGGGATTATTTTCTCCCGGGGTATCTGGCAGAGAGTGTGGGAAGAATTATCCTTAGACGTGGCAAGAAAGGCCCCTGCCCTGTCTCTATGCTCTAGAGGCCCCAGTATTTAGCCCTCCTCTGGCTGTGCCCCTTCCTGCAGGCACATGGGGCTCTTTGCACCTAGAATCACAGTTCATCCCTAGACATCATGCTCTGGGCCTGCATGCCTTTCTCTTCTGGCTTGTCCGCCTGCAAGTGGACTCCCCTTACACCCAAGCCTGGGGATGGCCAAGGGGCAGCTGTTTGCAGGGGCTTGGGGACAAAGTTTGGATGTATAGACTACTGTATCCACACTTGAGGCCTTTCTTGCTGTGGTCTGGAGCCAAGGATGGAAAGAGAGGGGAGATGATGGGACCAATTTCACCCTCCATGATTAAGTTCCAGTGCAGAATGCTGTGGAGTCTAAGAATCTTAAATTTGAACCTGACCTTCCAAGTTGTTATGAGCGTATATTTGCAAAGGTAGGAGGATACTTTATTTAATTGTTTACTAGTTTGATTTATAACTTAAAAATATTTAGACACATGGTAAGTAGGCCTCTATTTGTATGTAACTTCAAGCCTTGCAAAAGTTAGGAGACCCTAGGTTGGTGTACCCTAGGACATGCGTCTGAGGAGTTTGCTCGAAGCTTCATGCTGCTCTATTTTTCATCTACTATTCTATCTACCTGTGGCAGCCAGAATTACCCACACCGAACAGTATGCCAGAAAGGTTTTATATATTAAAATGGGAGGAGGATTCCAAGTAGTAGACTGAGTAACTTAGTGCATTTAACACAGAGTTTGGCACACCTTGGGAAAACACAGGTTACTGGATCCCACCCCCCAAGCTTCTGATTCAGTAGGTCTGGGATGAATCTTGAGAACTTTCATTTCTGAGTTCCTGGGTGATGTTGAAGCTGCTGGTTTGGGGACAACACTTTGAGAACCACCGATCTGGAGCACTGGGCATTGTTTTGAAAGGCCACAGTTTTGTGAGAAGAGTGATAGCTATAGGGCAGGATAAAGGTGCTGTGCATCAGGACTAGTGCTAATGATGAATGTGGCCCACTTCCTAGCTTAGCCTGGCAGAGTGGCTTTCAAGTCTCTTGTCTTATTTAGTGTTTGATTATTGCTGCTCTGGGGCAAAACCTCTCTTAGCTGCCAGCACTTGATGCATAGTGGGTGCTCAATCAACATTTGTTGAATCAAGTGTTGCTCAAACAGAATTCCCAGAGATCAAGGAATCTGCACAAATACAAAATTAATAGGCATTTCTACTGAAAAGTTAATTTGTCTGGCACCTCCAGATAATGAGATGGGTTTACTAAATAACTAAAGTCTGGCCCTTCTAAAAGGGTGAAAAGCCTTGGGCACCCAGTCAGGGTGGGTTCCTAAGATAATCAATCGCACTGGAAAGGACACACTGTCAGCATCTTTCAAAGGCCCCTTGGGTTATCTTTATTCAAGAAGGAAATTTTAAAATTGAATTTTAATAGTGTTCCAAAATAGGAGTGAGATGCAGCACCACCACGGAGCCTAGGACAGCTGTGTCCATTGTCCTACCCAACGGATGGGTCTGACTGCAATTTACCATTTAAAACACTAACCTCGTTTTACTTTAGCCCTTTTAGGGCCAAATATAATAGAGGTTTATTTTATGTTTCGTAATAATACAGTGCAGTTGTAGGTCAGGTGGAGGCACTGTGGTGTGCATGTGTGTGTGTGGTGTGTGTGTG